>NC_079479.1:10937672-11240702 GCF_026230105.1 Diorhabda sublineata
ATAGGAATTCCTGATCAAAGCTAAACTGAGGTAAATTGAGAGAGTTCACCTTCAGTCTCTGAAGAGGGTAACTTGGTTATCGAAACGCTCGTCATACAGTGTAATTGTTGAGTGTTGGTGAAGTGGTGGTCTAAACAGTGTGTTCAATATTGTTTTTTCTTCAAAAAAAAACCACATCGTTTTGTTGGATTCAACGATAGCGTGAAGATTAATTGAATGGAGTGTATTATAGTTTGAATTATTTTCCAAAAAAATTGTTCAATAAACATTACTCTCAGTTTCAACGATGAAGTGTAGAATGTACGTTTGAAAATGTTCACTTATATTAAAAATACCATGAGCCTTATCAAATTGGAAACTACTGCGAAAGAACTAGTTCAATTCATGGCATAATTTTACGAAGATATGTTACCGTAAATACCAAATTTCCACAAAATTATTTAAGGAGCATTTGAATTCTTAGTACTCGAAGTAAACCCCGAATATTTAAATTATTTTCCAGGTTTCTTATACAAATGCGGTTTATAGATTTATATAGGATGAGTACTTTCGTGAAATACTCTGTAAACGATGAAGAGATAAAATTTGAACATTATAAGTAATCAATTTATATTGGTATTTGAACTCTTCAAACTAAGTTCTCTCTATCAACATCATATTTTATTGAAATAGGAAAGAGAATCAGAATATTTCTCAAAACATTCAGTATTTTGGAGCGCACTCATTTTAGAATTTGAAACGTATTAATCTGTCCAAATCTGGTTTGGATCAAGAAGATTCCAGAAATTCCAACTTAGAATCTATGTTGATTTGACTGAAGAAATATTGTACCAATATAGTGGAGACAAAGAATGCATATTTGACATCCATAGTCAAATTGTAGAAGCATACATGGTTCTTTCTATTTAGAAAACCGAAATATTGCAAGGAACGCCCGGTGAAGTTTTTTAATGACAGAAATTAAAACATTTAAAGTAGATAAAACGATTCAAAATAATCGATAAATAACTGTGACATCGGAACTGTGACCAAGTCACTGTAGCGTATTACTATAGTTTTTGATGTTCTGAGATTCCACAATGCTAGGCACTAGATTCCATTCAAGTCATACTAATGATGTATAGGCTCATATCATTTATCATAATTTCACTACCATAAGCAAAATAGCAATTACTGGAGTAGAAATACCCGGATCATCAACGAAAAAAAAAATTTGTAATATCACAAAACTATAGTTATACTGATCGATTACCTGCATGACAATGTAATGTAAATATTTAGGTTAGAAATCTCAAACACAGTTGAAATTGACATTCTATGATTATTTTCAGCTTTCTACGTTGAGAAGGTACTTATCTATTCTTCATAAATATTTCTCTATTTGACTTTTACATTGTAATATGTGATATTTTTTGTTTGGTTTTCTAAATATCGCACACTGCAGGGACTTCTTCAAAAGATTGAAAAATCTGATACTTTTTATTCATCTTTGAAATCGTTTGCCTAATTCGTAAGCCAGCTTGTCCAATTTCAGGAAGATCATTGCACGGCTATCCAATCAGAAACCAAGGAGCATGACCTTTGTCTACCTAGTTCACGTTCAAAATTAGTTAAGGGTTCAATATTTTACAATGCAAAAAATGGACAATCACTTGCCAATTGAAATCAAATCGATATCATCTTTCTCGCATTTTGCAATAATTTGAGGACATATTCACTAGAAAGTGCCTTCTATCCTGTAAACGCCTTCTGATAATAATATTTAATTCCAGACATGCTGCATACTGCTTTAATTTTTGTACTTATCTACTAATTATTACCTATAATTTTGTTAATCATTGTTGTTCTCTTTTGTATAATAATAAATAAAACAATTCAAAATAATCCACGAATAACTGTGACTTAACGATTTTCGCGTATGTCATAGAAAATGTACCTTCAGTCTCTAAAGACGATAATTTGGTTATCGAAACGCGCGTCAGACTCGAACAGTATAATTGTGAATGTTGGTGTAAATAATGTATTCAGTATAAAAATCGTCAACGGCTCCAGAACTTCAAACTTACAGAAACAATATAAAATTATCAAAAAGCTGTCCCATTCGGAGATATATTATGTTTATTCCTAACTCTCTCGCATCCTTTTTTCAGATACTCCTTTGGCTAACCCCATCCGGCTCTCGTGGGTCGCCCCCCAACGGCCCCCTGCCATTAATACTTCTTCTTCAAAGCACAAACTCGCATTTTAATCGATTTCATTTGCGCATGTGAGCCTGTGGCAAAAACTCTACCCTTAGTTGGTGACGAAGGGGGTCCGCGGAAAGCATCCTTGGGGGGGCCGTCAGTCGGGCACGTTGGAGGGAGCAGTGAAGGGAAGTGAAAGAAACGGAAAAGTTCGCGCGAATTAAGCAAAGACGCGCTCTTTAGCTCATTTGCATTCTTTCTGTTTCACTTATGTCTTTCTTGAGATGGAGATGGAATGGGAAAGATTCGTATGAAACACTTTAGCCTCCGCCAGCCCTGGCAATAGCTGGTGTGTAGTGTGAGTTTTACAGATTACGGAATCGGATGGGGACTTATAAAACCCTATAAAAACATGAAACTTCCCCCAACTAAGAGATAATTAATATACGATCAGTTAAAAATTGTTAGAAGCAATCCAATCAGGAATAAAAATAAGGATATTGGAAACTTAATATTGGTTAGTTGAACTATTCAAAATTCAACGCTAATATATTAGTTTTTAAGAAGCAATAGTCATTATTTTATTTTAAATATACTGAGACGTTAAAAAAAATTCTTTCGTTGTATTTAATTTTTTTAGAAAAGAGGAAAATTCAAAATTTTTTCTAAAAAGAGAAAGAACTCCGTCTATTGATCCGCTTTCATATCTCCTTGATTCTAATGCTAACCCACACAATTTGTTCTTTATGCCCGTAGTTTTAGCAGAATTTCGCAGTACAATTAATGACAACAAAAATAAATACTCGTCTGAATTTGATTAAAAATGTTTTCGAGTCTGCTGGATCGCACTTTAAATCGCCTTATCACTTCAATTAACGTTTCATAGTTGCATTAGGACCGTGGAGCTCGACCTTCACCTACCTACTCCATGTTTAGAGTTAGTTGAGGGCTCAATAGTTTACAATGCAAAAAAATTCATTATCACTTGCGAATTGAAATAAAATCGATATCATGTTTTTTTTAATTTCTGCAATAATTTGAGGGCATATTTACTGGAAAATCGTAGTTAATTATTAAGTAAGTAGTTAATTCTGCGGATTCTTATAAGACTTCTTGTTATTCATTATGGTTTCATTCTATAAGTATATTAAAATAATATTTGATTTGTATTAGTTATTTTAATGTTTGTTTATGAGTTTTTACTAGCTTTTGTCTACAAATTATTACAATTTTTCAACAATAAAACATTTCCCTCTCTATCTCTTTCTCTCTGATAAAATAATATTGAAATAATAGCTCAGATTTAGTAATTCAAAGGGCAAAAATGAAATGAATAATAATATGAAAATAAATGGAAAATATGTTAATATATTATTTTTTATGTTATTTATTTTCGTTTCTATTCAATAGAACCATTCAGTGACTAAACATTGTCATTTCGGGCATTGTGATGGTAATGATGAAAAATCAGAAGAAATGATTAAATTACGAAATTATTCTTAAAATTACATGACACTATATGTGTGAATCAGCATATAAACTATTGTAAAATATATTTTTATAGTTGAAAATCAAAATATAATTAGAACTGACGATAAACTTCATAAGATACCTTAAACTCTATATATAAATCAGAAATAATTCCGATTATTAGAAAGATAAGAAACTATAATGATTGATATTAAGCAGTCGTATCATTTTATCGAT
This sequence comes from Diorhabda sublineata, assembly GCF_026230105.1. Lineage (NCBI taxonomy): Eukaryota > Metazoa > Arthropoda > Insecta > Coleoptera > Chrysomelidae > Diorhabda > Diorhabda sublineata. The sequence goes on from NC_079479.1 coordinate 10,941,563, forward strand.
CGATTTATTTTTTTAAGTATATGAAGAATTATTTTCTAATTTTCAGTTTAATTAACAGTAAAAGCAGGTTTCAAGAGTTTTGTCGACTTTATTTTTCACTTTGATTAAGAGAGTTTTCAACTATTATCCCTAATATATTAAATCTATATGAATGGAATGAAATAATTCCATCTTTAACTTCACAGTTAGATAAACCCTTCTTAGTGATTGTGTCCGTAAACCGTATGCGTCTCCAGTAAGTAGCAAGCAGCTGATAGTTTGAGTAAACGACAATATGATTATCCGTTTAAGCGCCTTAATGATGGTTGATCTCAAATGCAGAAAGATAATTTTCAATGTAATAGTATATTACGTAACAAAATTCATGAGTGCGTAATGGGCTTACAACTCGTGTAACGTACTATACTTTTTCTACGCCCATTCATTTTCTTCCATTAAATAAAAAACATCGCAATTATTTAAACTTCATTATAATGGTTGTTGATAACAATTGAACAATTATTGTAAATCGATTGTGCCTTATTATTTAATGGTGATGAACGGTTATTTATAATTGTAGTACTGCTCGGTACATCAGAATACGAAGATTGATAATAGGTAATGCGTTCTCATTTTTATTATCAAGAGATTGATTCACATAGCCTTCCGCTACTGTAGAAGATTTCCAGCCACCAAGTCCGTTTTAATGATAGCATATCACCTCCTGCATCAAATATCATAGCGATATAATGGCCGGTATATTGCTTTGGTTCCGGCAGCTCAAGATATTCAGCAATTTTACGTGGTGTATTACCGATTGTGTTTATCCCCACAACCTGTTTTATGCATTTTCCGTTTCTGTAATTAAGAAATAAAGGAAGTTACATTTCAGCAGGATGCTAATTCATGTATTTTTGACATGTGATATAAAAAGTTTCTGGTACTACAAATGAACGTCTCGTTTTAGTTTTAGAATCTGGAATATCAATTATAAAGGATGTTCCCGTGTCCTGAATGTGTTCCATTTTTATATTTCTCTCATTTTTATGTGATGATAATTATACAACGTTTTAATTGTTTACCTTTGACAACAAATGTTTATCGTCTTGGGCATCTTTCAGAAACTTATTAATTTGTTCTGTAGAAAGGATTTTCGTAGGGACGATCAGTTTTGGATAATTTGCTATGTTAATGGTATAATTAATGTTTAGTGTAGTTCTTAGCATCAAATAAATGGCCTATAGAGAAGATGGCTTCATTGTTTTTGATGTTTCTTCAAAATACACAAGTGAAACATTCTCCGAAAAGGATTTAACGTTATGCTTGTGTCGCCAATCCATAAATTTTTAATAGGTAATTTCGTTCCTTTCGTTGGATTTTAGCGGCAAAAAATCATGTGTGGCAGCTTGAGCTTTTCCTAAAATCTTCGGTGTAGTTCGGATACAATCATATTTTGTTCAAAAAATTAACAATATAAATGACATGACATCTATTTTCATAGCATGCTACTTTAGAAACGTGTTCTATTTCTAAAGAAATTGCATAATGTGTTGCCTATATTTAGGAGCATCACTTTTTCAATCCTAAATATATCTCGCTAATGCTAGAAGTTTTTATGTTTTTTAATTGACTAAATTTGTCTAAATATACCAAATAATGTTTTACATAAATAAAAATCTTAATTGTAATTTGATTAAAAACAAGAAGTTTAAGTTTTCTTTTCAAAACGCACGTGTATGTTATGAGATCTCATTACGTGCATGTTATTGTTGAATATCATTTACAAGGAATGTTGACAGTACGATTTTCGACTTTCATAGACATGGGCATAGAATAAAATATTTACGCCCTTGGTATAGCAGACCTTATTTATCAGGCTGCGTTTGTACCGAACAAAGTTAAACGGCTGTTCAAAAGTGAACGATATTCAATCTATTTGATTTCGGAAGCTAGAACAAAATTCGATTGTATTTTTCGAAGAAATTATTAACTGTTGAATTGATGAGGAAGAATTTTTAAACAGCAGCTGATTATGACAACCATTTGTACATATCAGAGAAAAACATCTTCTCAACATGCTTTCTATCTAGTTTTCCAATGTATTTATTGTATATTGTTTATGTTTTCTAGGCTATATGGTTTTTGGTTCCTGATCTGGTAGCCAATAGCTTCTTATAAGTGCCCGATCAATGGGATTTAGTTCAAGCGCCGTGGATAGAAGCGATATATGATGAAAATATTTCTCTCTAAATGATCATAGCTAGTTTTGATCTCGCATTATCATTAAATTCAAATTTACTGGAGAATATTAACAATTAACAATGTGCTGACAAGTTTATATCCAATGAAATCGACTCAGTACGGATATTAAACCAAATCGCCGCCCTTCCTTCTCGAAATGGGTGAATATCTTGGATGCTGCTGCAAGGGTATCAATAGATGTCTAGGGACTGAAAACCAGACTCATGTTTCTCCATTTATTACATCAGTGTTGGCGTTCCAATGTCCAAGCTAATTTTCTCAAACATTATACAGAAACAACTCTTGTATTAAGAAGTCTCATTCCCAAGATTCTGCATCTATTACGAAGATTTCTGCGAACTGACAGTCCCAGGTAAAACAATCATCAATGGCGGTTATTTAATCTAGGTCTTCCTTTTTATTTGAATTAATTTGTTGGTTGAATGTTGACAAACAAAAGTAAGATTCGGTTACATTCTTTTATGGTTTCCCAGAAAATTTTATGGTAGAAATCTATGACATTATTTTTTGATCCTTAGGTCCTCAATAAGATTGTGCAGTCCCCTATCGATTCCAATGATTTCCTCACAAGTTATTCCGGAGTTTTTGACAGAAATATCTATAAAAATGTATGAATACCACTAATAGCAAGGCAAAATTTAAAATTATTACATACGACGTTTAAACCTGAATCTGATCACACAAATTTTCTTCACTTATCTAGAGGAAAATTTCATGTTTTCAATTGATGATTTGTACAGTTAACACTAGACTTAGCAGATTCTGAGAAGATGAGGACGGAATAACTTCAATTCATCAGCATGTTGTGTTAGTACATTTGCATTTCATATACCAAGAATTTAGACATAGTTTTATTATAACCGATGTAAGTAGATTCAACATTGTGCTCATTTGCTCAACTAATCTTTTGATCATGCTTATGAGTTCGTTTTGTTGATTATTTACTTTTTGTGCATAGTTGATATCTGGTGGTACATTTCCTGGTTCTGGTCTTCTAGGAATGTGCATACTTTATGATTTGCTGGATGGTTCTTTTAGCATGCATAACAAGGACTGTGTTTTATCTTTCTGTGGCAGTTTATAGTTGGGTTGCCACCAGCCACGGAACGCGGCTTAAGTTAATAAAATCTTTTAGTGCTATTTTAACGTTAACACCTAGAACATTGTGGGATCTCTCGCTTAAGCTTTGGAGGTTTTACTTTTATTTTTAAACGCATTAAATATTGTATTTCAAATATTTGCTTGTAGTGCAATCATTGAAGCGTTATTGCTCCGAATTTTTTACTGCGGACCACATAAAATTTCGGAATTAGGTTCATCTTAGTTTTAACTTTAAAAGTGGAAATGATCTGATCCTGAACTCCGTACCCACCCTTGCCATCCCTTCTCAGTGATGTGAATTGCTTTTTCAAAATAACCTCAGATTCGATAGAAGACCTAATTTTGAGAAAAAATACTTTTTAAGTTATTGGTAATTTGAAATTCGGAATTTTTTTAAGTTTTTCATCGGTTTTTTTCAAATATCTTCAAAAATATGCATTTTAACGAAAACTTTATAATGAAAAAATTATAGCAGTTAAAAAACTAAACAAATCGGATTTTTACAAAGTTTTCTGAGTGCAATAATAAGAGAAATATTATAGATCAAAGCCGTTTTTTATTTTGTTTGAAATTTAAACGATGTATTCACTGCCATCTAGCGGCGAGCAATTATATTTTATATATTCTAATGAAATGAGGTTTTGTAGTGCTTGGAATAAGCTTTAGAATGAGCACTGTTAGCAGTTGTTATAGCATCAAAATTGAAGGAGTTGTGGTCCAAAAACTAATCGTATTTTTTTCTACTTAGTAAAATGAAAATTTCGGAGAGAGAATATTTGGAGTAAAGTGAAAACTGATTTTCTTAAAATAGATCTTAAAATGAAAATATAATCTACAATTTCACCCCTTAATATTAAACACGTTTTCTAGCGATAAATTGGCGGCTCAATGTCAATTTTTCCGTTAAGGGGTTGTTTACACTCCTTAAAATTAATAGGTGCAGCTTAGAACATTTTCACTTTTGAGGTTAAATGTAAGCCTAGTTCCAAAATTACATGCAAATCGCTTTACAATAAAAAAATTCGGAGGTACGACCCTATTTTTCGCTTCTATGACTGCACTATTATTTTCAGCATACAGAACGGAATATTTGACATTTCGACTAATTATGATGCGTTTATCAAATTTGTATTTGGCTCCCTTGTTTTGCTCTCTTTAATAATCTATTTTAAACAATTGAGAGCAAAATAAAGTACACGTATTTTCCCTATTTTCAGTCATAATCCTTCAACTGAACTTATTTCTAAATTTGAAGTTTTCTGAATTCAAAACAAGAACAAATATTGTGAGTCACAAGCATTTGATGACTCTTATCAATGTAACGATTTTTTATTAGTGTTATAATTATTCACAAATTCTTAATCGAACTTAAATACTACTACATATATTTTTTACTGTCGTGATATATGATCATATTATTTTTTCTAATAAATCCAATATCTAAGTCTGTCTATAATTACGCAAAATATATTGTTTTGAGAAAAGTGCATAAAATAATGTAAATAACTAAGTCCGGCTCTGGCAACCGTAACGATAACAGTGAAAGTGTCAATTCCTATAAAAATACCTTTTTTTCGATAGTTATCACAGTTCTAAAAGTTTATAAAACTTTAGATAGAAACTTTTAGAAGTATTCTAAACTCAGAAACATATTACTGTAAGTAGAATCTCACACATTCATACCAAAACAGTGAACTTGTTACACACTATGCTATCAGTTTTACACCGGTTTGGAAGAAGAATTCCCAAAAAAAAACAGTTCTTATCAACTTGATATGAAGTAGCCTGTGCCAAAACAGGTCAGTACTCTCGAATCAAAGCGGAAATATTTCTAAAATTAATAATTTCTAATACAAATGTTGGGACTTCTGACTACAGAAGCTATCCAAATACAAACCCTGCAAAAACATACTCATCTGCACTTAGTCAACCACAATTTCCTACAAAATATCAAGCAATTGTTTTTCCAGCTGTTGATAACCTGAAAATTCAAGATTACCTGATATCACTTGGAGAACTAATCGATTCAAAAAATATACTATTCATATCGAGATTGTCCAACAATAGAATATGCAATTACCTCGCAAATGAAGATACTTTAGAACGCTTCATGACCTTTCATAAAGGACTGATCATTATCAACAACACTTCGATCCAAGCCCGAAAGCTTATAGCACCTCCGAATTATTAATACTCTCAAATGTATGCCCCACCATAACAAACTCAGCTCTAGTCGATGAACTTAACAAAATAGGTCTTAATACACTCTCACCAATGTTTTTCCTCAAAATTACCTCCACAATTCAGGAATATAATCACATCTACAGCTTCAGAAGACAAATCTTTATTTCACCATCCACAATCCAAATACCCGATTGTCTAATGATCACACACGACAATACCAGCTACAGAATTTATCTATTCCAAGACCGTAAACTTCAAGAACTTCCAATTACAAACTTATGAAGTACCCCAAATAACTGAACTACCACAAAACCACACCCATCCTTCCTGACAGCCCCAAAATATCGGAGCTAATACTCCCCAAGCACATACCGAGATACCATCAAAAACCCCTATAACACCTCACTCCCAGAATGTATCCCCCATAAACATAAAAGGAATTCCGCAAAACAGCATCAAACGCAATTATGAGCAAATAATTACGCCTCCTCCTCAACCAAAAGGAACGAACCAGACAACCCTAAGAAATCTTCTTTTCCCAAACCAAATAAGCCAGTAAAAATCCTAAAAATAAATCTCTATAGAAATTCTCATGGAACCTATTAGAATCCTCCTTTCATATTGGACCACATCCAGATATCCGACGTTTTTGAAAATGTCTACGGTTCATCTGCTCCAAATAAGTATTATAAAGAACTACACAAATGATTTTACTGCATTGATAGACATGCTAACAAAAATTTACCCTTTCTTTGAGCACAGATCTATCAAAAGCAGATGCACTAAACTCAAGAAGAATCTGTTTTCTCACGTACAAATGAACATACCTGAAACAGACCTCTCAGAAACAGAAAGTGAATAAACTCAAGCAAATATTAACTAACTCAACCAATACTTTACTTTAATATTTTTTTCTTTTTTTTCAATTTTCTCTCTGTGTTCTCTCTCTTACATCTATTCTACAATGGAATATCAATGGATTTTATAACAACTTACCACTGTTGCAAACCATCCTGTCCAAACAGAAATGCGAAGTTATTTGTCTTCAAGAAACCGATTTCAAATACAATAACAACGAACCGCTTAGGCAATTTAACAGCTTCTTCAATAACCGAATAAATACTGAAGTAGCTAGCGGAAGAGTAGTACTATTTGTGAAAAAATCTCTCCACGCACAGAAATCACGATCCTTACAAACCTTGAAGCCGTAGCTATCGAACTACACACTAATCCAAAAGTAAATATCTGCAAAGTATATATTCCTTCAGCATATCAAGCAGATGCTAAAGAACTAAATGAATTATTGGAACAAATTCCTCAACCTAGAATAATAGTCGGAGACTTCAATGCCCATAACATTATGTGGGGATCCACATCAATAAACCACAGAGGTCGCTTACTAGGAGATATTCTTGATGACGCAAATATCTCCATCTTAAATGATGGAAAGCCAACTAGATTTAACATACAATCAGGACAGGGTGCATGTATTGACCTCACTATCTGTGACCCAACTTTGACTCCGGCTCTTTCCCGGGATCGGCTGGACTATACCTACAACAGTGACCACTATAAAATCGTTATTCATAACAATAGAAAACCAATTCACAATCACGACTTATATCCAAAATGGAACTTACAAAAAGCAGACTGGGCGCAATTCTGTGTAGATATAAAAGATACAATACACCAGCAAACAAAATCGAATTCTTGAAAACTCGAGACCAAGCTAGACGTACAATCAAAAATGCTAAAGCAAATCCTGGATAGAATACAATAAACTCTGAAACACCCATGAGGAGGTATGGGATAGAGTGTGAAAAATATCAGGACTCTACAAGCACCATAATATACAAATGCCAGAGAAAGACGGACGTACAACCACAGATAACTCCAAAATAGTCTCAATACTAGCTACCACTTACAAAAACCGCTCCATCACATGCAATTACGATTATACTGTTATTACTCATAAGAGAGAAGAAAAGGATGAGATAATGATACGATTCGATGAAAACGAACCCATTAATTTAACCATTACCACCCAAGAATATGATGAAGCTCTCTGAAGCCTGAAAGAAACGTCATCAGGACCAGATGAAATACCAGTTGTCTTCTTGAAACATCTTCCCTTAATTGCTCACGAATACATCCTTAACCTGTTCAATACCATTTGGCTGCAGCATAACTTTTCTGAATGAATCCATAATAATTCCTATGCTAAAACCACAAGCCATTAGAACCCATCCTGTATCCTATAGACCTATATCTCTCACATGTGCTATGTGCAAACTAATGGAAAAAATTATAAACAACAGATTGCTCTGGACTCTAGAAAAACGATACTTCATTATACCGGAACAAAGAAGACTTAGACAACACAGATCAGCCCTGGATAATATAATAGACTTGGAAAGTGAAATCAACGAAGCATTTTCCCTAAAATACAGCTGTTTAGCTATTTTCTTTGACATTAATCGAGCTTTTGACATTGGAAGGCATGATTACATCATAAAAAATTATACGAATTCAACATACATGGTCACTGCCATTTATCAAAAACTTCCTGAGAAATCGCACATTTAAAGTGAAAACCAACGGCACCACCTCCGAAAAAACATATTTCAATAATGGTGTACCCCAAGGATCAATCATAAGTCTCACACTCTTTATCATCGCAATCAACGAAATCCTGAAAAACTTAAAGTTGCCAGTAAAAGCTCGACTATACGCAGATGACTTGGTTATTTACTGTAAAGGAAAAAATATTAAAAACCTCTCCTCACAAAGTCAGGCTTTTATCCATAGCTTAGAATTGTGGTCACAAAAAACTGGTTTTACTTTTTCAACAACAAAGACTTCCTACATTCTTTTCTCAAGATAAAAGAACATACAAAACGTACCGGTATTAAAACTTTATAATGAAAACATAAAAATGGAAACATCAATAAAATTTCTCGGTATATTATTCGACCGGAACCATCATATTAGAAATCTCCTAGCTTGCAACAACTGATTAAATTTACTGAAAACGTTATTGTACCGAACACTTATTCGATCAAAACTAGATTATGGATCAATTGTATATTTAACAGCTAACAAATTGTTTCTGAAAAAACTCGACAGCTTTCACAACTCAGCCTTACGTTTAATAACAGGTGCATTCAAAACAACACCAGGGGAAAGTCTATACAGCGAATTAGGGAACAATCCTTAGGAGACAGAAGAATATATTTGAGCGTTACGTATGAAGCTAAAGTAAAATCCAATGCTTACAATCCTACCTTCCAAAATTGCTTATCCAAGAAATTCCCAAATCTTTTTTTAAATAAACCCTGAGCCTCCAAACCTTTCTATGCTAGAAATCGATCATATCTAAACGAATTGAATTTCTTTATTTCTGAATGCCTTCCTATCGAATCTTCTCAGACTCCACCATGGATAATATTAAGCACCAAATTCATTACCCAGCTCACCTCTTTTGACAAACACCACACCAACCATACACTAATGAAGGACACTTAAATAACATACTCAATGAGTACAAAAACTTTGTACATATTTACACAGACGCATCGATATCTCAAGAGGGTACGGGTATCTTCACTGTTGAATTATATGCAATATATCGAGCTACACACATCGCCGCTTCATCAAACGAACCTAATCATCTCATACTAACAGACTCCCTTAGCTCAATTCAAAGTCTTTATCCTTTAGCAATGAAAGTCAAGCAATAACTGCAATATATATGAGACAGCAACAAAAAAATATCATTTTGTTGGATCCCCTCACACACTGGAATAAAAGGAAACGGATGGGCAGACCTGGCCACTAAGGAAGCTGTAAATATTGATAGTGCGGAGTGCGCGAACTTTTTAATTACTGCCGATATTACAACAATCCTAAAGCGTAAAGTGCTTAATGAATGGGAGACCAAATGGTCAACGTCCACACATAAACTTCGTGAGTGAAAGACTCAGTAAAAGCATGGTCAATACTACCGAAAAATCGCAGAGATGAAGTGGCTAACCTAACCTAACCTAACCATAAGCGACTGACCTATAACTTTTCATTTGATGTGAAACCTGAACCAAAATGTAGCAACTGCAATTGCAATTTGAGTATAAAACACCTAATGGCAGAATGTCCATCTCTTAACTCAGAAAGATCATCATCAAATCTACCACTCGGAACAATACGTGAAATTTTAGGACCAAAATACAATATTACTCACCTTAAAAACTACCTTAAACAGATCTCTATCATAAATATAATTTAACAAATATTTATAGATAAAATACTTAATCTTTAATAAATCGCTAATAACCAGTATACGGTTGATGGGAATTTTGTAATAAAAAAACTGATGAGAATTAATTTTTTAGTGCCTCCATAAATCAACTACTATGAATGTTTTGATTCGATATTAAAATATTGAATGGTTATGTCGATGTAGCTACGATATGTATTTTAGAATTTCCAATTTCTACTGTTGACTGGTGTCTGAATGTAACTAACTAGAAACTTCACCATATTTTAACATACCAACATTCACCAAAATTTTAAATGAAGTAAGCTTATATACGAGGATGGCTACTGATGTTTTGAGAATAACAAATAAAAATAAATATTTATTAAATATTTTTAACTATTTCCATTCCGCTTGAGGTACCTCCAAAACATGTGATTGGAACGCATCAATCGCTTCTTCAGGTGTAAAAAAACGTTGACCTCGTTATTGTGTTGATAAAGTATTGACTAGTTTGTTGCATACATTTCAAGCTGCTTTCAATGACAGTACTTTCCAAAGCATAGGTGAATCAATTACAACATTCAAGGGGTGCTCGAGCCTAAGACAATAAAAGCCAATGAAACCCGCGAAGAGGGGAATTAAATTTGGGAGAGGTCGGTTACAAAAACTGGGTACGTGTATGATTCAAATATTTATTCCTTGGGGAGGAAAATACCTAATATGAAGAGACGTTGCGTGAACGTGTTGCTTGGAAACTTGAGGAAACCATCAAAGGCAATAAAGTGATGGCTTGGATCGGTTCTTCACAAGTGTGACGAAGATGGACTGTGTCAATTTTCCTTTAGTTGACATATATATTTCAAACAAGAATTTGGGAAGAAAAAAATGGAGAAAGGAGATTCAGAATTTGTTTGCCCTAAGACAGGGATCATTGCCTGCAAATGGAAAGACTCTAAGGAGGTGTTTGTTCTTTCAAATTGTCACAAATATGCTATTACCATACTCTAAAAAGAGAGAAAACATGGTCAAAAAGATGAGGTTATTTGTCCAATGACCATTGTCAGGTATAATGACGTCATGGGTGGGGTAGATCGCTCAGATCAGTTGGTGATGTTGTATGACATAAATCGCAAATCCACCAAATCGCAGAAAAAAGTTTTTTATCGACTTTTTATGACTGCAGTTGTGAATGCGTAGATCGTTTTTGTGGAAATGAAGCCAAAAATTTCACTTTTCATTGTATGGTTCCTTTGGCCGATTAGTTGATTGCTTAAATACGAGTAATGGCTCCAGTGAAGCACCAAAACAAGACTGTTTCTCGTCATTCCACACTTAATTAAATGATATGTGACATTTTGTTGGAGAACGCAGAAATGAGAATTCTCAGGCGGATCTCGGGGAAATTACTTTTAGACCGAGAAAGAAGCGAAAACATCAGACGTTGATAACATCAACGAATGAGTATGGTATCCCATTCTATACCATACAAAGCGTAAAAAAACAGTAGGAGAAACATATGAGTCGAATGACAACGATGGACTAGTGAACATAGCAAGGAGTGAATCTTTAATTGGAACATGAAGAAGAGATTGACCACGAAAGAGGTGGAGTGACAATATAGAACCAGGATGAGTAGAAATAACGAAAGAGGTGTAGGCAGTAGACCTATTATGGAAGGAATATGTAGATTTAGCATATTTTCTGTGTATATTTCTCGACATTTTCAATAATTTCTGCCGGAATCCCATTTTCTGTACTAATTTTTATTTAAAAATTCCTTTAACAGTTGGTTCCTCTTCAAGATACACAATTTCTATTTATTTTAATATATATTGTTTATGGTGCACACCTAGTGGGACAGCCTAAAAAAGGCAATTTTTGGGAGTTAAAAAAAAACTAGTTAATCAATCATTTTGAAATTTTGAGAGTATATTTATACATGTTTTGAGAATACATATTGAAATTTTCGAAATTAAATATAAAATATTTTTGAAATGACAGGCGATCTCCGGCGGCGCCAAAAAAAGGTCCTCCACTGCTGGAGTGATTGCAGCCTTTCAACGGGGCTAACAAAAAATCAAAAATTGACCAAATGGTGGCATGCTGAAAAAAAAGTTGAATTTTACCCAAAATTTTGGTGGTTTTTGGCCTGCAAAAATTCGATTTTTGATAAGATCAAAAAACTGGAGGATCATCGTATGAAGAACTATATAGCGAAGATGCATTTGTCTCCGACTAATCACTCCAGCAAATTCGAAAAATGCTGTCTCGAGAAAAACGCGTTTAAAGATAAAATGATCGTTTTCACTGTTATAAATGGATTAAAATCATACTTATCTGGCTCCGAAAATATGTGAGGTGGCAGTAAACGAAAAATATACTGGAATAATTATACCGAGGTTGGAAGAGACGGCAGATTCCGAACGATAGCTCAGTAGCCAATGCAAGTATCTAACTGCCAAGCGGCTACTCTTTTAAATGAATGTAACTCAAAAACTATTTGAGATATCGGCTTAAAATTCTACTATATTATTTTTAAAGGTATAACCTATCAAAATATGAAAAAAAATCAATTTTTTGAAAATTTCACACTAGGTGTATCCCTTATCTTCCGATTCTTTATGTTGTTTATTCAATATTTCCTTCAAAGATTGAGCCCATCTTTTAACTTTTTATGTGTATGTATTAAAACCCATTTTTAGTTGTTCCTGATATAAGGTTCTTGGTAATTAACTGTGCCCTATCGTGATTTTTTGACCATTTAGTGAAAATTTTTTTTTGAAGAGTTCTCCAATATTTTATAGATTATCCCTCATGCATAGTCTTTATTCTGTTGATTCAGTTTTTAAGGTGCTCAGTCGTATTAAATTCTTTTCTTCCAGCAACTTCCATACTTCTCATCAAACCGTTCCTTCTTGTTATATTGCTTTGCCAGCTTTTCTCTTAACATTTTTACTTACATCCACTCCATTTGCAAATTGACGTCAATGTTCGTTATTCTCAGATTTGGCATAAAATACTCTTGAATTTCCTATCTGACTCCCTTTTTCTGTATCTTTGATACTTCCTTCTTCTTTTGACTATTTTCGCTATTCTTAGCAACTGCTGCGCTACTTAACAGTGACCTGTAATTGCGATCTGTAAATTCTCACATCTTCCACTAATTTCTTTCCATAAAAACCTGGCCAATCTGGTTGATGGACATTCTGAAGTCCATATTATTTCAAGAATGAAATCAGTACCTTCATACTTTCAATAACTAACTCTTCCGTTCTGTTACCTTGAAATTAGTGCGCTTACCATATCTTCATAAAACTCGTACTTCAATCTCTATTCTTCATTTTCTGTCGATGCATATCCATTTATTATTATTATTGTTTCTGTATTCGCTGTGTAACCTCATAGAGATACTGACTGCGGATAATATATATTGTTACGATCACGTCCATGACATGGACCGTGAAGCTGGTTCTGTTCTGTTATAATATAAATTTCGTGAACCGCTGAATGCAGTGGCGTCTTCATCACATGTTTTTATCACAGCAGCAAGTTGCTTATATTTTTTTTCATCACAAATGATTTTTGAGAAGGGCTTTTTATTCATTTGTTTTAGTTTATTTTCTAGAATTGTTGAGAAATTCGTTTTGGGTATATGAACTAGTTTGTTCAGCAGCTAGAGTTTATATTTAAAAGTCGTGATAAACTAAACGAAGCAGAAAAATAGCCGGCGATTTCAAAAGAAGTAGACAATTTGTTAGAAAAGTAAGACAATGTATATAAATATTATATATATGTATATAATTTATTAACCCCACCGTTAATAAATAGTTTGAATGGAAAATATTTTCTTCAATATATTCAAACGTTTTGCCATTTTACATTAACAGTAATGAGAAATTTTCTTCACATTTCCAATAATTTTTTGAGATCCCATTCTTAATCAGCGATGTATTTTTATATCGAGTATTTTCCAGGTTTCTCTGGTTTTTTCAAGTTCCAGAATAATTACTTACTTAAAAAAGGTATCGTGCAAGGCATAAATTAAACAAATGCGGATATTTTGCATATGCCTTTGTGGTCCCTTATCCCGACTCATAAACGTCTTTCGGAGAAATAAGTGGGTCGGAGGTCCTTGGTCGTAAGGAGTTTGCGGGGCGTGCGAAAGGACGTAAAAACGACGAAAGGGAACCCTTGCATGCGTAACAAGATTTTTTAATTAATGTCAGCCATCGGAGACATTAAGAAAGCCGTAGTGGAGAAAAGTTTAAAAACTGTATTGTGTTACTGTGCGTATATTCGTTGCTAAGGGTGTTGCCAGGGTGAGATATTAATTAAAGAAAGGGGGATGCTGAAACACAGGACCAGCCGAGTGCTCAAAATAAGACGTGAATATATTGAATGGAAAAAGGATTTATTCTTACTCTGTTAAGAAAAAATTTAAATTGTTTGTGCGAAATGATTAAATTCCAGCAGTGATTTCAATGAATTTTTTATTTCTCTTCGAGAAGAATATGGAAGAAATTAATCATTGATTATTTATCAAGTTTTTCGAATCATTCATTTTTCTTTAGATTATTATGAAAATTTACTAATTTTCGAGCTTTATAGAGTTGAGTTAGTAAGTTTCAATTTATCTACTCTAATTATCCATAATTTTCATAGTAATAGTCGAATATGCGCTGTACATGAAGTTAAAAAAGGTAATTTCTCGAAAACTATAGAACACTAAATCAAGGGCATGGATTATAACAAAAAAAATGAAACTCAAAGCATCGAAATTTAGAAAAGATTAATATGAAATTGATATTGTTTGACCCCTCACACAATTACACTGTCTGACGCGCATTTAGATGATAGAGGTAAACTTCAGTCTCTGAAGACGATAACTTGGTTATTGGAACGCGAGTCATATGGAGACGTTAACAAACCAGTATATCATATTTTCTTATAATTTTAATTATAATTCTTTTGATAATGCCTCTAGTCGGAAGCGAAACGTCAAAGCGTGAGTATTTGGATGTTTGATGGTTTAAGATCGAACTATTGGATACCGTCTATGTGTTTGAGTGTTGGTGTGAGTGAGTGTTTGTGCGAGTATAGTTTGAAAGTGATTAAATGAGAGCATAAAAATAAGTATCACAACTTACTCATACCAATTCTCGCACTCTCCCGCTCACAAACATACATAAATTTTCCTGTAATTTGCGGAATAATCTCTGTTTCATATTGCTGCTCTACACTTGACTTAATTATCTCGAAATGCTCAAAAAAAGGGAACATTGCATAATAGTTATTGCTACTACTTTTATCTGCGTTACTTGCGAGGTTCTAGTACTCTAGTATCGTCTCGATTCTCGTACGTACATGTATCAAAGTTTGGTTGATTTAAAATATATTTTGACGTTTTCCACCGAATTGATGGATTTTAACTGCTTGATCAGCGTGTTTTTCAATTTTATCGGTATTCAGTTACGTATATTAATAAACTAGAAATACCCGTCGCGGCTTCGCCCGCGGTTTATTGAGCCTCGCGTAATATAGGGATAATTCAATGAGAAATGACTTATGTATTCTATGTACTAATTCAATTAGGAAGTGTTATGAAGAAAAGAACAAATCTATTCCCGCTATTTCCAAAGATTAACCTTGTGATTTATTTATAGTCATAGCAAAACAGACTCTAATAGGGAATTGCATTATTTTAAATTGAAAAGGGTAGTTTGAAGGTATAAGAGGTATGCGTGGTCTAAAGACTGATTCACCTCTGGCATATCCGGTTATAATTGTAGCCTCGTTTACGTTTTTCTGAAGAGCGCTCACACGTAGTCTCGTACCGTTGCACAGTTTAGGTGGATTGAGATTTCGTAACAACAGTATCGGTGTTCCAACCTTTAGAATAAGTCTATGTGCCGGGAAACCTGGAGGATTGAGCGTGTTTAGGAACTCTGATGGGTATTGCACAGCATTATCAACTTATAACACAGAATCCTCAGATTGTAACTGCATGCATTCTTGATCAAATGAATTTAACCGTTTTTAAAGAAATCAAAAAGGGATTTACAAAAACGGAAAAATTAGTTTTTAGATATTCACCCATTTCTAAAAAAGTTTCGCTTTGATATCTCATTTCGTCATGAAGCATTACTAAATATATGGTTCCGTTATAAAAATTTCAGTTCAACTCTTTGAACCCTTTCTAAGTCGAATTTTGAAAATCGCAGAAATTGCTTTTTAGGTATTTGTATGGAGAATGTTTTAGTGCAAAAACGAAGTCGATATCTCAATTAGCGGCCGAGAAAAACTAAAAAATCGAATTTGTAAACATACCCCGTTTTACTTCTTTAAAATCGAAATTCACCCCTTTAAAATCGAAATTTCGCAAAATTATTTCTTAGCGCACCTCTACACACCGAAAAAAACTGATTTCTTGGTAGTAGAGAATAGGGAACATCTAAAGGTTAGTGTGTACCATAAACCTGCAGATTTTCTGCGCGACTAATGGAGGGTAAAGGTTAAGGTTTGTTTCCAATAAAGATCTGCGTTAACAGTTTGTCCAATTACAGTATTTCGAAACGACTAATTAGGCATATACCAAACACACATTTGGAGAAAGCAACTACCTTTGCGTAAAAGATTCGTTTACCTCTCCAGTGATCAATTATATGGTGCAGTCGAGGTAATAATTAATTTTTCTATTTGTTTATTGATGAGGATTATATAAAAAGAATATTAGATCGTTGATTTTATGATTATTCTAATTGATAATTAGTTTGTGAACGAGGTAAAAAGATTGACATTTCGTCTATTTTATTCTTCATCAAAATGTACGAGGTCCGGCTATTGAATAAATATTAAATTTATCCTTAAATTGGAAAAAAAAATTCGACTAAGTGCTATAAATTGTTGAAAGAGGCCTTGCAGCATTCGAATGTAGGATAATTTTTATAATAAAACCCTTTTTCGTAACGAGTCTCGTTATTTAATAGCCAGACCTCGTATTGCCTATAGGTGTTTTGTAATTGAAAATTAGTTTTTGAAAAAGTTAAAAATATTGATGTTTCGACTTATTTCGGTCTTTATTGAAAGATTTCGATCTTTTGTTCTTAGAGACTGAACAAGAAAAAGTATTAAAGGTTGAAGCAGCTGTAAACATTTGAGCTTACAGCACGAATAATTTGGTTTTGTACAAAACTAATTCCGTAAATTATTTTTTTACAATTTAAACATTTGCTATGTGCTTGTACCATAATTTTTTAGAATCTATGAAACGATCAACTTTTATTTATTTGTTGAGTGAAGATTTATTCATTTTACCAAAATCACTGAAACCTTTATGTTTGTTGTGTGCCACAAAAGGTTTATAAAAATTGTTACTTTGAATTAAAATTTATGTAAATTTGTGTTTCCTTTATTTATACTATACAGGACGGGGAAAAGAAAAGTCTGTTTCCTATTTCTATCTACAAGGTGTCGCAAAAGAAAGTTCCATTGAAAAAAACAATTTTAACTTTACATAATTTATATAGAGCAGCTCATGAGGTTATTGAATCATAGAGTGATTGTGGAATTGACCATGAGTTTTAATTGATTATAGATAGTGTTTACACAGCTCATTTGATTTTCAAAATTTTTCCATGCTGCAGTACACTATCAAGTATTCGATTGGTAATATCTAAACTCCAAAATTCCAGGACCAGCTTTGGAAAAACCAATTTAGATTCGTATTGAATATTGCACCCCGTATTATATATTTTTTAATGCAATAAATAACATAAATAATTAATGAAAACGACATTGAAACGAAAATGAAAATTTTGCTCCACTTTCAATTTTTATTAAACGATCAAATCTTACTAAAAATAAAACTACTTGTTAGGTTTTTCCTCAAACATTTTGAATATTCTTTTGTTCACGTATTGTGGCCCAGTAGTCACTTCGGATTATTGTAACTCTCGATTTTTTACTGATTTTTACCACTGCTTATACCACCTTAGTCAGTCAGCTAGGACATCCTCTTTTATAGATATAGAGATTACAGGAATAAAATATTATTCTCGAAATACCTTTTCTGATATGCGTTCCCAAATAATAAATAAGGTAATATATACATCATTTTGTTTCATCTTACCTATAACCGCTATGGTGTAAGTAATTTTAATTTGCATTTCATATTATTACATATTATTTCCGAAATAGTGAATAAAGAAGTCCACCGTGCACTATATTTTCCATTATTCTTGCTGTATACTTACAAGATTAATACGTTCATATTTCATTGCAGTTAAAAATATCTGAGGACACTCTCGAGGTTTATTTTACTTTCATCCGGTCAACAGGGTTTCCGTTACTTTTCCAGCGCTGCCGAGGGGTTCGTGGTTAGAACAGCGGCAGGACAATTTCCTCATTCATAGGAAAATTTATATAATGAATGAAGAGAAATACCCATCACAATGAATTAATGAATTTCTTTTGAATTATTTTCTTCGTAATTCACATGTTTGGGACTTAGGACTAATTTGATGAGGACTAGGACATATTTCAATCAGAATTACCCTCGGACTTAATAGATCTACTGTGAGTTGATCAGAGGAAGATAGAAGATATCAAAACTACACAGAGAAATGCGAAAATTTGAAGATTCGCCCCAACTCCCAATGAGAGCATCTAAACGGAAAAATGAGTAAATTGCTCGGCAATAATTTGCAGAAACTATAAGGGTAGTTTACACACTTTAAATAAATCCATGTGAAGGACGAAAAACCAGCAGCAAACAAGACTAAAAACCCCATATTCCTCAATACAATTTTTTTAGTCTGACTTCAATATATCAGATTAAGAAAAAATTAAAAAGAATAATGTATTGTGTAGAAATTTTCAATCTACGGCTGTGATGAAGAGAATATCTGAAGTTTATGATGCTCTCGGCTATAGAATTTCTACTTCAAGTATTTTAAATCACCTCAGTCGTCTCGTGGGATACAAGAAAAGTTGCATCTCGGAAAATTCACTATTTTAGTATTACAATTATTTCAATAAGATTTTCTTGAAAATTGTAATTTTATATTACTAAAAAACTTGTTTTTCTCATTAAACATGATTTTTCCTAAATAAATTAAATGAAATTTGTATGAATGCATATCCATATTACAATAATTCAAAGATCTTATACAGGGTGTTCTGCAACAAAGTCGGAAGTGAGTAGATGACTGAAAATAATGCTGTAGCAAAAAAAATTTGAAATATTTAAGTATATTTTCTAAATTATACATTCGAACATCATGAATTTTGAATGGAAGATTACGTATGTGTTTCAGAGAATGGTTAACTATCTGCAACATTTACAGAGACAACCTGTACAATCTGAAGAAAGCAAACAAAAAAGCAAAGAAGTTCAACTTGATTAAATCTATGGTTCAGGATATATGTAGATTTTAGCTCTTTATACATGACAAGGAAGTGGGCACCTTGCACTTCTACACATTTCCAGAGTCTACAGAGGATATTTCTATTTCAAGATTCTGCCTTATAGCGTCCCAATGGAAGTTTATTCTATTCATCATTCCATTCCTTTATTGGTTTTGCATATACCTAATATCCTCCGTAAACCCTAGAAGTGTGTAGAAGTGCAAAGTACCCACTTCGAATATTTATTATAGTTTGTTTATGTCTTTATTTGATAAGTTATAGTCTTATCAAATAATTTTTCT
The DNA here is from genome assembly GCF_026230105.1 of Diorhabda sublineata. Classification (NCBI taxonomy): domain Eukaryota; kingdom Metazoa; phylum Arthropoda; class Insecta; order Coleoptera; family Chrysomelidae; genus Diorhabda; species Diorhabda sublineata. The sequence continues at coordinate 10,961,051 of NC_079479.1, forward strand.
ACATTTCAATTTTTTCCTCATGTTAATAACACCATGTCCGATAGTATGCAGTTCAGATATAAATGTTCGATTGTTTTAATACCTTCTGCAAGTATTTTCATTAATCAATTTATGATAGTTTTTTCTCAGAATGTCTCTTTATGGCGAACGATCTTCCTCGCATGTACAACGATCTATAAATCTACTTATCTCCTAAACCATAAATTTTATCGAGTTAATTGAAGAGTACATTTTTGTTGAATAGTCAATTGAAAATTCCTTTTTGCTATCTTTAGATTGTGAGGTTGTCCCTATGAAAATTACGGATTGTTAACCATTGTTAAGTATATAAGTCGTGGCTCTGGCCTTCAGATAGTTGCGGAATTATTTATTTCGTTAAACATACTTTATGGTCATAAGAAATAATTGATAAAAAACTCAAAATGCTCCAATGTGTGACATAGAAAATATACTCAAATATAAATTCTGAATTTGCAACTTAAAATGCGTATAACTCAGAAACGAGTGGTCGTATGAGAAAATTATTCTTGTCACAGCATTATTTTCACGTCATCTACTCACTTCCCCATTTCTTGCTTCAAAACACTCTGTTTACTTAGAATCCTATAGTGAAGAATACATTCAATTTCCACTTAATCAAAAATGAAAATAAGTGATATCCAATTGTTAAATATGGTGTAATCTTAAGCTCGATAGAGTTATTTGATTTTAAGTCTAGTTTAGCTTGAATTTTCATACCATTTTTTTGGTGTTTCAAAATAATTGATCCAAATAACATGCTAGATTCAAAAGTAATGCCCTATATCGTGCATGGCCTCTACTATAATAAGGATTAAGGAGAGTGGGATAAGCTTACGGTGATGAGCTGATTAATCTTTCAAGCAATACCTACTGGTAGCACTAAAAAGGTTCCACAGAAGCAATGAAGGTTTTTAGTCAAAGTAGCACCCGACACTAATGGCTGCAAAATAAGAACCAAGCAGTCGAATCATGAAATCAAGACGATTTGTAGGCAAAAGCATAAAATAAGTCACTTTTTTTCCATCTAATTTTTTGGGTTTGGCTATTTTGTTATCAACAAAACTAAATATTCTTTTCCTTCTACAGGGTGTTCCGTGACTTGATGCAAAAACTTCAGGAGTAAGTAGATGACGTAGAAATAATGCTGTAACATACAAAGAAATTTCTCATACGACCCCTCGTTTCTAAATTATAGATTATATTCGACTATATTCACTTAATTATACATTTGAATATTATGAATTTTCTAAACTATACCATATGAAGGCCTGGGACGGCTCATGCCCAATGGTTAACAATCCGTAACTTTTACAGGGACAACCTGTACAATCTTAAGATAGTAAAATAGTTTCTTACAATACAAGAGACGAAAGTTGAATTTTCGCACCTGCGCGTCATGATTGGCTTCGAATAGTAGTGTAGAATTATTTATTATTAATGTAAGTTTCGATTTCGCAACTTTAAAGGCCTATAACTCAGAAACAAGAGGTCATAGCATTATTTTCACGTCACCTACTTCTGAATGCTTCCCATCAAGTCTCGGAACATCCTGTACACCTATAACTAGTACTAGAACTATTATTACTTATCCTAGTACCAAATATCCTTGATTCTATTAGATTTTTTCTCTGTTCTGGAATTATATTATCCTTTTCCACTTCCGGACGACTCTATCTACACCTATTCCCCCATACCCTTTCTTTTAGTGTGCTCTGCATCTACCTGTCATATTTTGTTATAGTGTGTCAATATATTTTCTTCGATCCTCAATTTTTTTCAATCTACCTGTATCTGGCATCACCTTATGCTTTTCTTTCCTCTTCCACTTCCACTTTTAAGTATGTCTTGATTGTTGTTTTCATTATTTACATGATTACATTGCTTTTATTCAATTATGAAACTTAGAATCTATCCATCACTTTCTGAAGTTTTCCTGATTTCTCCACTTTCTTTTACCATATTCTCATTCGCTTCTTCGATTCTTCTATATTCTTCAATTATTTTTCCCATTTATTAGTGAATATCTTCTATTCCTTTGCCTTTTCCTTTTTTTTTTCTTTCTAGATTTCATGATTATTCTCATAAGTTTGACAATATTTCATGTTCTCGATTTTTATTGTCGGCTTGTCTTGCGTTAGTTTTTTTTTTCTGTCCTTCTTCCGTTATCTGAGTTATATTCATCGCTTTCCATTTCAATGTACATTGAGAAATCTGTTTCCCAGTTATTCCTTTCACCTTAATTCGGTTAAGATAGAAGCCCAGGCCACAGCTATCATCTGTACTCTATCTTTTATTATCATTTTGTTTTTAGATTATCATGAACTGACAGAAAATTTGGTTCTTAGTTTGGCTTTGTGCAAATTTAAATCATTTGAAGCTACCACGTTAATTTGAAGCGGAATTTATTATATGAGAGCTAGCCAGTCAAGAAATCTTAAAATAACTATGTATAGACTTTTTATTAAAAGCAAATATATTCTTAGATGAAACAGAGTATAAAGTAGAACAATCTGAATTATACAGAGTGAATTTTATATATGGAACGCCTCAGTTAACTCGAAAACCGCTTGAACTAGTTTTATCTACATTATTATCAGATCTTTCTCTTTTCCGGAAAAATAATGAACTTTGTTATTTCAAATGGATCACCCCATATATTTACAATGAATATTATACATTTGGATTACTATGATTGATAAAACTCGTTTAATTTTAATATTCTATAATGATTTGTGTACTAATGTAAATCTCGCAACAAGGTCTAGTGTCAGTAAATTAGTAAAACGGGGTACAGAAAACCTACAACAAAGGCGATTACAGTAAAAGCTCAAAATGTTGTTCATACAACAAGCCATGCGATTTTTTAAACTTTGCAATACATTTTACAACAGCCCTGACTGTTCAATTCTTCTTATCTCTGTGGTAATCCTTTTAATTCCTTAATATTGACAGTTTTTGTTTTATAAACGTTGTTTTTTGAATGATTCCACAGGAAATAGTCTAAAGTATGCTTGTCGGGTGATCACGGGGGCATTCGATAAAATCACGCCTACCAATCCATCTTCTGGCAAACAGTTTTTCGGGATATTGGGTGTGGGATTCACGGATCCAACGAGGATTGTTACGTGACCAGTATCTACAAATATGATGATTTATGTTTCCAACACTTGAATACCAAGATTATTGAGTCGTTCCATATATAAAATCCACTCTGTATAACCTTTTCGCATGTTTTCAATACACGCCTTGTGAGTGTCATTTGGTTCGGTTAACATTCAGGCTTACAGATTCTAAACACCTAATTGCTGCTATAAATAACGTTATTTTCAATGTTTATTTAGAAATTTTGCAGATGGTAAACATTTTGCAAGAATGTTTAAGTGAGTTATATCCTAATAATGCAGTGGATTTCCCAGAATTTGTTGATAAAATATTCTTAGATGGTTGTCATTGAAAAAATTTAATATCGGAAAACTTTTCTGCGGAAATATACATAAAAATTGTTGAAATACAATATTTAATATAAGAATTGAGTACTGTAGATTGCAGTATCATCAAAACATTCTTCTACAAAATAATGTTAAGACATGTTTCCCAAAGAAGTTTTTCTAAATTAGTGTAATATCTGCAGCTAATTTCTTATAAATTCTAAATTAGATAATTCTCGAACACCCTCGTTCGTGACAGAAGAACCCCTCAAAATGTAGGAATAACGCGCCACAAGATATTTTTTCTCTTCTTATTTATCCTCGGTTCACTTAACCGATGTTTTACATCCAAACACAACCATTAGTTTGTGATAATCAATCAATTATTCATCAAGCGACACATTTGAAGACCCCCTATTGCTCCTTAAATGAGGCTGGAAAAGAGATTTGGCTATAAAAAGTAACGAGTAGATTGTTAAATTCGAAATTCGAATGAAATAATCTTTGAAATGATAAGGAAAAATTTCCTAACCAAATTATGGGGGTAGCATTTTTATGAGGCCAGAAAAAATAATGTTCCAAACTATATATAATTTTAATATTTAATTTTCATTTTTTTGGTTGTAGCAAATGGGATTTCAAATTTAGGTTTCGTAGGTTATTATTAGAAATCAAAAATGGTTCATTTTTATGAATTGCTTGAGCTTGAAAGAGGAAGATTGTTAGAATATATCTTTGTGTCTTTTTCCTTCATCCATATTATTTCAATTGAGTAAATTTTGGTTCAATGCCTTTAATAAAACATATTTTTTTAGGAATCTTCCTATATTCTTGTTAAAAGTTTCTATTTTACTTTGTTTGTTAATTCTGTGTATATTTTTTCGCCATTAGCGTTCTTTACCTTTTTTTTAAATGTTTATTATCATTTTTTCAACTTCTGAGTTCCATATATTAATACTTATTTCTGCATGTTACTAGAATATACTTCGCTTTTCTGAATTTTTCTTTCAATCGCTTGTTTGGTCAAACGAAAAATTTGATTCAACTTTTTTTCACGTTTTCTTGGCATATCTTGGCATTTCTCTTAATTTTTTTACTTTCTTTTTTTGTGTATTGTGCAGTATCACATTTTTTCTCACCGATTCTGATTCTTTTGTGTTTTCTATGTTTTTTTACATACTTCGCACATCTACACCAATCCTCATTGACCCATCCACTTCATCATTTCCAGAATCATTTTATCCTCTACACAAATTCATCTTTTTTTTTATTTATCTTCTTCCAAATCTGTTTCTCCTCATTCTATGTTAAATTTCGTTTTATTTTTGTTATTTTTTAGTTGCCTTGTGAATTTCCTTTCATATTTCTATTCTGGTTCAAAATATACTGTTATCTATATTTTGGATTGTATTTATTTCTTCTTCTAATAATCACCAAACTTTAATTGTTCTTCTTTCAGTATTTCTTTGGTTCATTTAATTACTTATGATACTCTTCATTGTCCTATGTTGTGGTTTGTATATTTTACTCAATTTTTCCATCAATACGATGGTTGCTACTTTAGTTTTGAGATTAACAAATGGAAACAAATATGACTTTATTATTTTTCAAAATATTTTCCATCAATACGCTTTGTCATGCGTTTGAACCAATTGTCTAAGTATTTTTTTCCATTCCGTTTGAGGTACTTCCTGAATATGTGATTTCAACGCATCATCCGCTTCTTCATGTATAGAAAAACGTTGACCTATTTTTTTTATTTTTTCCTTGATTTTTCCGAACACTTCAGAGAAATTAATGCTTGTCTACGTTGCTCTGATGGAACAGTGACGACATGTCCAGTTATTCCGAAAAACAGGCGACCATTTGCTTCCACGTGCTTCGTGCGCGAACAATTTTTATTGGATTCGGCTGGAAAACCAGTACAAATCGTTGACTCGAGATGATACTTCATCACCAAAAGTCTAAGCGATTTGATCGGCACAGTGTTGTTGGCTTAAACCACGTCTAAAGTCATAGAAAATCATCACATGAAAATGTACGCGACTTAATCCAATTTTTTAACCAAGAGAAATATTTACAATATCTATAAACAACTCAAATAGCAATCGCGTGACACCACGTTTTGAGTACGTTCACCATTCAATATGTCAAACTTTATGGCAATATCATATTTGACATATTCACATCAATGTTGCCATATATCAAAACATAAGTAGCAACCCTAGTGTGTTGTTTCAAAATGCTTTCATCTCATAGTTTTTCTGCCGTTTCATTCCAATACTTTGATTTCTCTTTTAACATCCATTCTATTTTATCATCTTCCAGTTTTTAGAAATCCAAAGTTGATTCTTTTTTAGTCACGCATCTTAGTTTATAGCTTGTTTGTTTTTTATTACAAACTTCGCTTCAACTGCATACTGGTTATTAGCGATTCATCGTGAAAATTAAGTGTTTTATCTACACATATTTGTTTAATTAAGTTTGTGATCGAGGTAATTTTTAAGGTAAGTAATATTGTATTTAGGTCCTAAAATTTCACGTGATAGATTTGATGATGATCTTTCTGAGTTAAAAGATGGATTTTCTGCGATTATATGTTTTATACTCAATTTGCAATAATTGCAGTTGCTACATTTTGGTTCAGGTTTCGCATCAAATAAAAAGCTATGGCTCAGTCGCGTATAGTTAGGTTAGGTTAGGTTAGGTTAGCCACAAGGTACGCGAAACAATAACCAATTTGAGAGCCGCCTGCGGTGAACAATTCATCTCACGTTTGGGGCCCGTCAATTGGTCGTCTAGATCGTATGATTTACCGCCTTTGGACTATTTCTTCTGGCGCCATGTTGAGGCTAATGTCTACAGGGATAAACCAGCAACGATTGAGGCACTGGAAGCCAATATTAAAGTATTTATTCGTAAAATACTGGTTGATATGTTTACATAAAATCATCTTCAAACATTGAATTATACTGATCGTTCTATCGATTCCAATAAAAATTTCATCAATTTTTTCAATTTTCTTTCTCTTTCTCTTTCAAGTTTCTATCGAAATAAAATCCTATACCTCTTGAAAAGTCACTGATTATAACATCATCGTTGTTTAAGTTGAATGGCAATGCTGTCATTTTTTTTTCCAAAATTCGCATCAACCGTATACTAGTAATTAGCGATTCGGTAAAAATTCTGCGATTATGTGTTTTATACTCAATTTGCAATTGCAGTTGCTCCATTTTGGTTCAGGTTTCGCATCAAATAGAAAGCTATGGGTCAGTCGCGTATGGTATAGACGAAGACTGAGTCTTTCACCTCATGGAGTTTGTACGTGGACGTTGACCATTTCTCGCTTTAGTATCGATTCATTATCGGCAGTAGTTGAAAAGTTCACGCACTCTGCACTATCAATAATTCCAGTTTCCTTAGCGGCTAGATCTGCCTCTTCGTTTCCTTTTATTCCAGTGTGTGAGGTGAGCGATTGAGCTAAGAGAATTTGTGAGTATGATGTGATCAGGTTCGTTCGATGAAGCGGCGATTTGTGTAGCTCGATATATAGCAGCTAATTAAGCGTGACAGTGGATGAGATTGATGGAGCTCTTAGCTTGGAGGTTGGTGTATTGATGGCGATACCTGTACCGTCTTGAGATTTAGAAGCAATTGTGTAAATGTGTACGCATTGAGTATGTTATCAAAGTGTCCTTCGATCAGCGTATGGTTGGTGTGGGGTTTGTCGAATGAGGTGCTTTCTTTGGTGCTTTCTATTGTCCACAGTGGAGTTTGAGAAGATTCGATAAGAAGGCATTCAGGAAGAGATTTAATTCACTTAGATATGATCTGATTCTAGCATAGAAAGGTTTGGGAGTTTTCAGTTTATTTGAAAAAAGATTTGAGAATTTATTGGAGAAGCAATTTTGGAGGGTAGGATTGGATTCTAGTTTAGCTTCATACGTAACGCTCAAATAATTTCTAATATGATGGTTACAGCTTAGTGTATGGTAAAATAGTATATCCAGACAGTTTCCATTTATATGTCTTCATTATATAGTTTCAATACCGGTACTATTGGTATATTGTTATGTCTTTGTAGTTGAAAAAGTTATGGATAAAATCCTGACTTTGTGGGAAGAGATTTTTCATATTTTTTTCTTTACAATAAACAACCAAATCATCCGCGTATAGTCAAGCTTTTACTGGTATCTTTAAAGCTGGTTTTTTTTATATACAATATATAAAATAAGAATAAAATTCTTATGATTGAATAGAATATTCAATTTGAGAAATGTTTAATAACCAATATGACCAGGAAATTTTCCATCAATTAAAATTATCTGAAGGCGAAAGGGCAAAATCCAAGGAGAAAAAGCGAATACTGAGAGCCACGAGTGACAATTCACGTTGTGCATCCGCGAAGAAATTGGTTGGGAATCTAATTTTAAGTCGCCTCGTCTAATTTCTCATTCTTTTATTTTAGCGGTGGAATAGAGGGACAAGGAGAGACCCCGAGGAGTACGCGGGGGTTTGCATCAATGTGTGTTCTCTCCCTTATTTTAACTAGCTACCCTTTGCCCCCTTACCCCACTCTATCCTTTTCATTTCCCATCAGCGCGCCTTCTTTTCTCCGGGCTCATTAAGTCTTGTATCGATCGAAAGAGCCGTCTTTCTTCCACATTTCTTACATCGTGTGAGAAATTTTAATATGCCGCGCACTGGTTACGCTCTGTGTGCCGCTATTCTCATTAATTCAAAAATACGGGGCGATATACAAAAATTTCGAACAATTGATGGCGAAACATCGACTATATTTCTAGAAATACTGAAAAAATTAAATTTTCAATGGTTCAAAACTTTTTTGGTGATTAAAAATGTTAACAAACCGTTTTGTATATAATAATGAGATATCTCATTGTGCCAAGTGCCAAGTTTTTACTATAATTTGAACCCCCTTCAACTTTGTTATTAACCGAGAAAAAAGTTGAACGAAATCAAAATATGCTCAATATAATTTTTTTTTCAGAAGAGATACCTAAATTCATTTCTTAGTAACTCCTTTGTCCTGATCTAGAATATACAGAGCTGTCACGTCAGACGTATTTTTTCCAATTCTTCATGAATTAATCATTTCCTTTGGTGGTTATTGTAAAATTGAATAAAAGTTCCGAACACCTTTTTAATACTTTCAACAGGTTAATTATCTTGGCAAATATTAAGAATGTCCTCCACTTTTTGAGCAGTGTACATGACTTTTTGGAAACTATAATCCAGGTTAAGGTAGATCATAAACCAGAAAGAGATTTAGACCACAGTTTCAGAACGTCGCTTTATATTTTCGGTGGAAATTTCAAATTTAAAACATGATTTATAAGGATATTCATTACATTTTTGTGCGATAATTCTTTCATAATTTTTATTTTGTTGTTGAATACCAATAAGCTTTTTTCCTGTCGAAAAATGTGAAATCCACAAGCCTCAGAAACCTATCCATTATATTCTTCATGATTATTAATAGTAGACACTCATTTGAGGGGAATAAATATTTATCAAAGTTCAAAACACCATAGTCAAATGAAACAACCCGTTAGCTGCTTACAATTATCCACTGGTTTACCAGGGTATAGAGGATCATATCATATCACTACAACTCGATTAACTCGATCAATTTCCTAACAAAAATGAGCATGATCCGGGTTAGTTTCCCAACGTTCAGATCATGATCGGGGTCAACTAAATATTTTGTCTTATTCCTCAGATTATCTGTATACAATCAAATCGTAACGTCTAGTTTATTAAAAAATTAAAAAATATTTTGCTGATAATATAAATGAAAAAGTTTATCTATTGGAAATTTGTGATGTTGATTTCAAAATAAAAGAAATGGATAATTATAATAATTCAAATAATATGAGGCTGTATGAAAATCGAAAAAAAGTAACATTTGAAATAAAATTTTGGAAATTGCGGAAGCTTCTTATAAAGGCCGCTTGACATGACAACGTGCAATGCAATGCAAGACGCAATATTTCTTGCTCAAAAGTATGCGCATATGAAGTTCATCTGATTGTTTCATGAAAAATCTTGACATTATCGGTTTTATGCCATTTTTATTGCGCTCAAGTTGCATTCTGGTTACTTTTGGCTTAGCAGATCGGTTGACTTTCGTAAAACTTCGTTAGTTTTATTGTTGAACTAGTTACAATATATTAGATAAAATTTGAGGTTAGGAATTTGGTTCACTGTTACTGTTTACTTTGTAACTTGCACGTTGTATTGCATTATGTCAAACGGCCTTAACGTAGCCTCTTTGTATGAAGCACAAAACCCTAAAGAATACAAATATTCATAATTTCTTTCGACCCAAATTTTCTATGAAACATCACAGGTAAAATAATATGCAAAGGTGATAGAAATGATCTTGATCGTACAACAGATATTAGAGCATGCAAAATATATTTACATTTTTTTTCATAAGCAGACATTGTGTCTACCTTATTTTTCATCTTTTAAAATTATTCCTTACAATAAAAACTTTAAAGTTTGTGGAATTGATTTATCAATATCTTCAAGTATTTTGTCAATTGCTATGCAATTTTCATTATCGTAAACTCGAGCTCTTATGTCTTTTCTTATAATATCGCTGGTCAATTTTAATATGTGAAATCCCGCTTCTTTTTTTTAAGGGCATTTCGTTTTCTGTTAATATAATCATGGTTGATATTGTATAGAAATTTAGTCGAAATAACAATGTCATAGTGATAGTGGTCTATGAATCGTTTTCTAATAGTCTTTTAATTCGGAATAGGTTTTGTAGTTTTGATATTTATCAACTATTTCATGGTGACTTGGCAGTCCTTATTATCTTATATTCTTTTAATCCATTTTTTGAAACCTAAAATTAAAATGAACAAAATTGATCGCGCTTTAATCAATTTTCAGTTTACCTGAATTGAACATCTTCCAATTATTCAGTTTTTTGATATTAACAGATCTGCTGACTTTTGTGAAACTGAGCTCTGTTTTTTTCATTGTTAAACTAGGTACAAAATATAAGATAAAATCACTTTCATTACCACACGAAGAAATAAAAACTCTTGAGCATATGTTCAACGGTAAAAGACACGTGTCTCTCTCTCTTTCCCGTTAACGTTTTACTACCTTTCAAAAGCCTCCATGACCCTTCATAAACACATAAGATGACTTTCTGTACCTATTCGAGTCAAATTCGACGTATATAAAAAAGTTCGAAGTTAAATTATATGTTGGAATATTAATTTTTTATATCTTTTAAATTGAATAATAAAAAAATTTAAAGCAAAAAAAAATTTTGGTAAACTTTCCAAATTACAGTATAGAGAAGAAAACGCAGAATATTCATTCACTGTAAGCATTTTCCGAAGTCCAAACCCCCGGGCGCTCCACTATATTCAATGTATCAAAATTGTATTGTTACAGAAATAGCGTATCGAAGTTTTAATATTGTTTGAATGTGGGGATAGAATAAAGAGTCAAAGTGGAGTGTGTACTTTATTAAATGCAAAATAAAATATCCGGAATATCACAATTCACAGGTTACTGTAAAATTACCGATAATTTTGAAAATCAGAGTACAGTAAAGGATTCACCAGACTTAGAAAACACAAAAAAGTTGGATTAATCTATTTCCGAGATTCATTTGAATTTACAACACTGTTTTCCATTATATTCAATTCCACTTATTTTGCAGTTTCTTGAGTTAAAGATAAAAAACATCTTAGAACTGGGACACATTGATTTAGTGAATAATAATAATACATTCATTTTCAAATACACCAAGAAAAAATTGGATCAACTACTTTACTGGCTAATGCCTCGACAAATATTTAATTACATCTCCTCTAGGGATGGATATCGATGTTATTAAAACATGATAGTTTCACGAAAAAATCGATGTTTTTTCAATCGATGATTTTCTTTCGATATTTTGCATTTATTGATGGTTTCAAATAAACATCGATATTTTGGTTAGGTTAGGTTTTTTCCGTTAGTCTGTTACAGTTACGTTTGTCGTTTGAGTCAAATCAAACTTTTAAATTTCAAATATCAAACAAAATGGGTCCTAAAAATGAAATATGGCTTCATTTCGATCAGTGTGATGATAAGAAATCGCAACAAGAAAATTCAGAGCGCATGGCAAAAAAAGAAACAATCGATAGATAAATCAATGACCGAAGAACTTACGTTATGGCTTTCTGGAAAATGATGAAGGACATTTACCCTGTTATTTTTCGAGTAGTATTCGAATATGTACCTGTAATCGCTACATCTGTTCCATCTGAGCATCTATTCTCCCAAGCAGGTCTAATTTTGAACTTTCTCAGAAATCGCCAAAGAGAATATGGCTGCGAAACTTATTTTTCTGCATAAACTAGATGAGAAATTTTGGGAAATTGTTCCATATTATTTTTTTCTGTATTTATTTATCATTACAACTTAAATTTTAAAATTTATTTCTTTTTAATAAAGTCTGTTTTGAAGCTCATAACCTTGTTTTTCTCCTAATTTTTTTTTGTGTAATAATGAGTGAAAAATTACAGATGATTAGGTAATACAATTAATTACACATTAAAAATAACTGGATTTCCTTGTCTACTTCAAAAATGAATATCAGGATTTTATTTACTAATGAATTTTAGAGAAATAAGAACTCGTATTAACCTATCAGCTCTTACACAAAATCGGTTAATTTACAAACAGAAAAATCAGTTAATTTACAACGATTCTTTCAGATCTTCATGAAAATATGATCTGAATTGACTTTTTATTCTTTTTTTGTTCTTTTAGGAAAACATCGATGTTTCAAAACATCGATGGCAAACATCTACCAATACCCATCCAATTCTCCTCTTAAAAACGTAATATCAATCGACCTTTTTTCGATATTGACTTCCCCAATGGCTTGCAATTGCAAGTGTATCCACTGACTAATTTCGACGTTATTACGTCCCATCAGAGTAGTATAACAACGTTCGGGCTTGATATCCGAACCGCACATGTAGTTAAACATTCACCAGTGAACACTAAGTGACGCCATCCTTACTTCCAACTGCGAACCACTGGTCACGTAGAAATCTAGAGAAGTCGCCGATAGTATAGATCCCAATGATATGGAAAATGAGGTATGTAAGAGACCTAAAACCAAGCCAATTTAGAAACGTAAAAAGAGCAAAAGTTCTGTCCTATATATGTATATCGTTTTGCTGTACCTTGTCTACCTATACAAATGTTCCAATTTACTACAGATTCTTCAATGTCTTTAACACCTCTTTGTTATTCTTCAGCGTGTTTATCAATTTTGATATTTATGCTGTTGCATTCTAATGAACTTAATACATTACCACTTCCTTAAGTGTTAAATTGTTCTTACTAGTTCCAGATACAGTCAAAAAGCTCGATTTTTGTTTGTCAAAACTATCAATTTCTATTGTATTCTCCCTCAAAATTCCTTTGAAAACTCCAATGACTCTTTCATAGATTAATTGCCAGATGTTAAGGAATAATCATTCGAACTATCAACTTGATGCTCTTCGACGATCATATCAATTACTACTGAGATATATTCCTATATGAGATAGCTTCATACTACAAATATTTTCTATAGAAATTTGTGAAATAACTTTTCAGAAAGTGATTTCCACACAAGCGATAATTTGATGTTGAGCATTGAATCTTACGAAATTCTTTCTTCCACCTAGAACACACATCAGGAAAGTATATGAAAAACTGAAAAAAAATGTTTATTTATCTTGACAATTGACAGTAATGACACATTTTTATTACACTAGGGCCACGATTAGTAAGTGGTAGAATTAAATTTGTGTTGCCGAAATTTACATGCATCTTGCTCTTCTTATTTGCTAAGTTTTCTGTTGCCGTCTATCAGTGAAACGTTCATAGTACCCTCTTGCTGATAGTCGTTTTTATTGCATTTTCCCATTATCTAGATCTTATCGATGATTTCATCACTAGTGAAATTCATTTTTCCCCAGCTCAAATTCTTCAAAACAAAAAAAAATTGACCCAACCCCTCAATATAAAAATAATGCACCTATTGACGAATATTCGAATACTTTGACCGCCAAGGATCTCTTATATGTTACAGGGTATTGAACTATTGATTTTTATGGAAAATTAGTTTTGACTTTTTAAATACCCCGTAGAACACATCAAAATCCTATATTATTGTAATGATGAAGTCAACTTGATTCCAAATATGCAATAAAATATTGAGTGTTTAGTTTAAATAAAATAATTCTGATATAGCACAGCATTCTGGAACAAAGATTGTAAATAATTTGTGGCTTTGATATCTTAAATTTTCAAATTGATATTTCAAAGGGCAAAGTAGGGAGTGGACTTTACAATATTATTTCAACTTTAGTGCTAATAGCTAAATATCAATATTGAGTTTTTCTCAATAATTATCGAAACCAAATTGTAGATTCTAGACAAACGAAAGATCTGACAACAGCGTTGATACCACTGACAGAGGATTCGAACCTCCGATCTCTGTGTTGGAACTCAAGCACTCCGACAACCTTACCAACTACACCATTATGGCTTGATACATGTTTTGACGAGATGTAAGTATATAAGCAGGGAGGTCAGTTTTTGAAGCACATCTAGCTCAGAAGTAATAAATAATTTGCAAAATAAGCGCAAGCAATGATGAATGAAAGATACTAGATACTACTGCTACTAGTTTCCAATTTTTATACTTGCTCATATTAGCTTCACCTCTATGTGAGCTAGTTCATAACTATCCTTTGGACTAAGCAAGTGTTGTATCCAATAGAAATTTCGTTCGACAAAGGATTCGAACCTCCGATCTCTGTGTTGGAACTTAAGCACTCCGACAACCTTAGCAATTACACCGTTATGGCTTGATACAAGTTTCGACTAGATGTAGATATATAAGCAGGGAAGTCAGTTTTTGAAGCACATCTAACTCAGAAGTAACAAATAATTTGCAAAATAAGCGAAACCAATGATGAATGAAAGATACTAGATACTACTGCTACTAGTTTAGAATTTTTATAATTGCTCATATTAGCTTCACCTCTATGTGAGCTAGTTCATAACTCTCCTTTGGACTAAGCAAGTGTTGTATCCAATAGAAATTTCGTTCGACAGAGGATTCGAGCCTCCGATCTCTGTGTTGGAACTTAAGCACTCCGACAACCTTACCAACTTCACCGTTATGGCTTGAATCAGGTTTCGACGAGATGTAAATATATAAGCAGGGAAGTCAGTTTTTGAAGAACATCTAACTCAGAAGTAATAAATAAGTTGCAAAATAAGCGCAAGCAATGATGAATGAAAGATACTAGATACTACTGCTACTAGTTTAGAATTTTTATACTTGCTCATATTAGCTTCACCTCTATGTGAGCTAGTTCATAACTTTCCTTTGGACTAAGCAAGTGTTGTATCCAATAGAAATTTCGTTCGACAAAGGATTCGAACCACCGATCTCTGTGTTGGAACTCAAGCACTCCGACAACCTTAGCAATTACACCGTTAAGGCTTGATACAAGTTTCGACGAGATGTAGGTATTTAAGCAGGGAAGTCAGTTTTTGAAGCACATCAAACTCAAAAGTAGGAAATAATTTTCAAAATAAGTATAAGCAATGATGAACGAAAAATACTGGTATTGTTTGAAAATTATTAACTTTTTAGTTTGATGTGATTTAAAAGTGTATGTTTTAGTATTTCCAAACTTTATTTATACAATAACGTAAATATTATGATCAAAAAAAGATATTCAGTATATCTTAGTGGAATATTTTGTTGATACTAGAACCAGAAACACAATGGAATTAAAATAAACTGTGTGCGGCTATGAGATCCATAAATAACAGCGTTTCTTATATAACCGAAAGAGAATATCTCTATAAACTTGGGATAAGGTTTCTTCAATGGCATTGTTGCAAAATATCTTTCCAGTGCAGACTGACAAAACCACCTCGTCTCTTCTAATGTCACCCACAAATACCATCTCAATCAAGTGAGCCAAGCCAAGATATGTTTATTCGTCTTTTATCTATATTTCTGACGTAGTATTTTATGTAAAACTAACAAAGGAAATTGAGCTCCTTCTTACTTGCTCTAATTATCTACCTTTTATATCCTTTTCCATTTTGTATGTGAAAAGTTGTTTATCTCTCATGAAATGGGAGACACATGGGGTAAGTGACACGTTGAGATATTTGTTTTATCGAGAATATGGAATGTGTCATTTCGTATAAATTTATGCAATTGACAACAGAAAATGAGAATGTTGAATCTGTTATCTATATAGAGTCGACTCTACAATCAATTAGAAATTTTGTATTGTAAGATAAGTTTAAATATTTTGGGAATTTATGACACTCTTCCCAGCGAAGATCAAGGACTCAAGAATCATTTTTTTATTATTAATATTGCTCTTCAAAATACCCAAAAACATACAACATCAGCTTTTGGCGTTGTAGAATTGTTTAGTCAATTCCTCATGTTAGTAAACTATAAATAATTTGAATGAGGACTAAGGGCCTCCTCATACTAGCGGATTGTGAGCGAATTTGTTGCGGAAGCGCATCGAGATCGCTGCGAATATCAGCGTGGACGCCATTTTGTACTGTCGCGTCGTACAAACGCCAGTCCGCACACCCCGGACACGTATCATCCTGACAACATTGGGAGATTAGTATATTCATACAAAGTTATTTATAAGTAAATCGTTACGTAATATAGGACTAAAAAAGCAGTTAATTTAGTGATTGTAATAAAAAAACATGGGAAGACGATAAAATGATTACAAAGTTTAAGCAAAGGATAGAAGAGAGGATGAATAAGTGAACCCGAATATAACTGTGCGTTATCTCTTGTTGGAAAGTTAAAATCAATTTACCCAGAATATAAAATGGATGCCAAAATGGAGATCGTGGAAGTTTTGAAAAAATACAAGCATATGTCTAACAGCTATGCTCCAAATTATCCAAGATTTCAAGTCCAGAGCCTTCCCGGAATAATTAATTGTACCCAATTAATTCTAAGTGTTTATAACGAGAACAGTAACGGTGAAGATACAATTTATAATGATTTCCTGGATCCTGGTACTTGCCACTTTATTTATTGTTGAAGATTCACCTTATAGTAATTACGAGTCTTTCTTCAGCTGTCACTGATAAGTCACAGAACCGAAAAACTTAATAAACGGATGGCAATAACGGAATTGTCAAAGATCGTTCGATGGCGACAAAATTATTTGCGTCAGATAAAAGACTACTGAAGTTCTAATAGACGAATGGGGTACAAAAAGGGCTCAGTACACGTCTGGCGCCATGTTTAAACCAAACTTCTTTACAGACGGGTACATTTTACTCGTCTAATTACGTTTTATAATTCAATATTCAGTTGTAGCATGTTAACGAGGTATAATAATGTATAATAATCTAGATGAAACATGGTTTGACAGTCACGATGTAATAAATTTGGGCTGGATTGACAATAGTAAAAATTGCTATTTGGACGAACTATGTTCTAAAGGGAAACGCTGGAAGCAAAGATAGTTTATCAATAACTGATAAAAAAATTTAAAACTGTGCAGCTGTTTTAGTTGATAGTGACAGGTGCCATTGAAAATATTTAGAGAAAAGTTAGGTGAAAGGGATAGAACTACATTCGCTTCATGCCAATATGAATTTTCATACTTCTTAAATATTTTTATATGATTTGAACGAAGAAAGTACAAACACCTGAGTGTACGTATTCTGTAAACGATTCAGATGATGCTAAACCCACGTTCTTCGTGTGTAACCACTGGGCCAGTTTAAGAGAGGTAGTAGGTAGAGTAAATCCTGTTAATATCGTCCAGGAGATGATGCACAAGGTAGAATGTTGGCAACTGGTTGATACCTATGCAGAGATAATTCTTAGGCAAAAGAATGTAGACGGCTTCATGGTACGTCGAATCTATCGTAGAAACGTACTCAATAGAACATCATACACTGACAGATCCACCAACCAGAAGTAATTTCACAATAGTCCCTGGTTGGACGTAGATGAGAGAAGATAGCGGCTTAGTGGGTAGGTAAAGGAGTCCCACAGCTCTTCTGGTTGAATCTGTTATTTTGATTCCGCATCTTCTTAAAAAAAAGGAGATTGTCAGGAAGTTGTTTTAAGTAAACTGATAAAAATATGGAAAATAATTATAATATGCAAAATTCATTTTGTTTTGTTTTACATTTAGTTATCAATAACATAAAAACAATATGGTATACAAAACTTTGTGCTCAAGATATTTAAACTTCAATTTATGTCTTCCTATGTCACAAAAGTAATTATTAGTTCAGCTGTTGTAGCAATCCAACTATCAGATGATGAATTAAGATGCAAGCTAATGCAAAATGAAGCAAAAAGTGAATTGGGAGAAGATACAAAACAAAATACAACGGCATCAATAAAATATGCAGAAAAACCTAGATTCAATTATAAATTTATAATTTCATGAAACTCTTTTTTGAGACATGCCATCTGGGGATAAAAAACTATTTAGTATGGTGAAAACAGTTTTTTTGTTATAGTTACTTTGTCCGTTGATTACCGCACTTCTACAATTTGCAGAAAATGTCTTAAAACGTCGTTTCAAAATAAGTTGAATCAGCTGCTCCGATCACTCTAACTTTCATTTTGACGTTTCACTCTTATTTTTTATCATTACTGTCTTTTTGGTTCACTTTTTTCAACTAATACATGATACATTATCTATTTGGTTCAAGTTGTTTTCGACACGATAGGAATTTTCACATTTAACATTGTTATCTTGAAGTATTAGCGCAAATTATTCGAAGCCAATCTATAATATATCGGTATTATCCAGTCGTTCAATAAATTTTAAATTCCAGCTGAGCCGTTTAAATGAACGATATTTTTTCTTGCAGAGCCGTCCATTCAATTGTTTCCAGCTGAATCTTCATCTGTACCTTAATGAACTATTTATATATCAATTTAATTTCCGAGGAGAGAGCTTAATAAAGAAAGTAGAAGTATTGAACTAATTTGAAGCTCTGAGAGATTGGTTTAAAATTGTTTTCTCCACAAACAGAAATATGATTTGAAAAAAAAAGACTACACAAAATATTTTCTGCAAATTGCTGCAAATTTTTAATAGTTATTTACCAAAAGTTGTGATGAGAGCATACAGTGAATTGATTGATTAAAAACAAAATAAAGAGGTAACATGAAGATTGCTTCATTTGGAAAGGCTTTAATTTGATCTGCCGTGTAATTTTTGATACTGGAAATAGTGTTGAAATAATCATTTTTCAATATATTTCCTGTTTTTATAAAAAGTCACACAGCGTTAAGTCTTGTAATGATTGCGTATGTGGACTAAAAGGAAGACTTTGAATCACCATTAACTCTTTCAAGACTAGACTTGTAGCCTGTCATATCGCCAAAGGCGGATCCAGGTTCTTGACAAAGAGGGGGTCATTAGTATTAGGACTAGTCCTCCTCCAAAGACATGGCATTTTAAACTTTTACCCACAAAATATAAGTTAATTCCGTTATTTTCGGCAGCATAATGACGAATTTACGAAATTTTTACTTTAAACCTCAATTCCCCATCGAATTTGAATCATATAACATATTCTAAAAATACTGCGATTCTTCTTGCCTTCCCTCACTAGTTGAACTCTTCGTCTATCCCGAGAACCGATCGACTCTTCGAGTGAGTCGATTCTTAAGTTTACTAGTTCTTTTACGGATATTCGATTCTTTCAACTAGATCAACTCATAAGTCGTTTACACATAGAGCTCCCTAGACCGACTCCCGGTTCTTTATTCGATTAGTTTGATTTGATTCATATTAATTAGTTTATGTCAGATTTTTCTACTTCTTAGTCTTGAATTTCCTGAGCATTTTATTTTTGTTTTATTAGGTATTGTTTTGATATTCGAAATATTTGGGGGTATTGGCTCCCTTTATCCAAGGTGTGAAGTAATTCGTACATTTACATATTCCTACTTACGCCCTTTTATAAGAAACAAAAAACAAGTTAATTAATCAGAGTTTAGGGGGGGTCATGAACCCCAAGACCCCCTCCCTGGATGCGCGCTTGCGTATTGCTTAAGTAGTTGGTTCAAGTTTCGTTTTACGCACATCATTTTGCACAAGATACGCATGTACAATCCTGATTTTACTGTTGCTTGAAATAACCTTCGAAAAGACTATTTCCTCACAATGAAAGTCGATAACGTGATTTTGATGTTGGATCTTGATTGACGAGCAAGGTCAAAGTCATTAGTTTTCCATTGAGATTCCTGACCTGAATTTTTATATAGGGGTAATAATTGATCTTTTTCCTTCTCCAATGTCCAAGACCCCCAACAATTTCATTAATTAAAATGAGCTTTTAAATTCAATCAAAATTTGGCGCGATTTGGCAAGATCCTTGGTTTGTTTGAAGTTGTACCTTCTGATTTGTTTTTGAAGTCGAATGACGTCCAGACCATTTCTTGTATTTAGTTGACTTCTTTGGTATTTCCTTCGAGCTTTTCATAAAGGTTGATGATCATATATTGTTTACAAGCCATGTTTCACGACGGACATTACAAACGCGATCTCACTAAAGCGTTTCTGAGCTAAAGGCATTCAAAGTTGTGAAATCAGAACTTTTATTTGAGTATATTTTCCAAATTATACATTCGAACATTATAAATTTTTAATGTATTATCACGTAAATCCATGTAGTGTATTTGACGGAATAAATAATACCACACTACTATTTGGGGTATATTTTTTCTAATAGGTTGTTTGTTCAGGAAGGTCTATTAGCATAGTCACCACATTTCCCTGAATTAAATACTATTGATTAATTTTTTTGGGGATATCTTGATAGCTTGGTATGTGCAGCACCAGTAAACTCGATGAACGAAATGATCGATAGAATAAAGTTACATTATGACGCTATATTATGACATTTATTTTGATTTTTTTCAATAAGTTGTGGGCTAAGCAACTACATTTTTCTACATTTCAATTTTTTCCTTATGTAATTATTCGATAGTATGAAGTTCAACTAAGAATGATCAATACATTCTTTAAGAATTTCCAATATTTAATTACAATTTATGATAATTTTTTTCAGAATGTCTCTGTATGGCGAACGGTTTCTTTAGAAGATACAACGATCTAAAAATCTACTTATCTCCTAAACAATAAATTTCACCGAGTTAAACAAGGAGTACCTTCTCGTTGAAAAATCCATTGAAAATTAATTCTTATTATATTAAGATTGTATAGGTTGTCCTGGAATACCCTGTCTACATGAAATGAAACTTCATTTAGCGTAGTAAAGTTTAATTTTAAAGCATTATAAGAAAGTTACCAACCAAGATTAGGGAGAAAAAAGGATAATTAGAATATTATGATGGATGAAAACACCGAAATGTTTGAAGACATGTATGGGTGTATTTATCGGAGAAAAAGCAAGTGAATATATAAATATAATGAATAGTGATAAAAAAGGGAACATTACAGTTTCAGAAGCTTGATAAGAATGTTGGGAGTAAATAGAAAATGTCGCAATAATCTTGTGATTCACTGATATGTGTAGTTATATATTCTTATGTTAGAAATTATATCGATAAATCTAATTTTCACATTCTTTTTTCTATTTTGGTTTATTGTGAGTGACTACGCAATTTTGCTGCACAACTTTGATTTGAATTTTGAGTTACTCAAGTACTTCAAATTCTCCTCAAACTTAAAACACTACTTTAACTACTTATGTTGTTCTTTGATTAAAAATACTCAGTTCATCCACATTATTCAATTAAATCAACTACTATGAACCACTTAAAAGGGATACACATTGATATATATATCATATACTTGGGATTAATTTCATTCAGATACTGTTTTTCTCAAATAATAAATAGTATACAATCAAACTTTTTGCTAAAAACTACTGTTAGTTTTTAGTATTAATTCAAATAGGCGTCAAGAACGAAGCAGACTGATAATTTGTGTGTATAAATCGCAATTAAGTATGTATTAGCATACTCATCACCTGATATTTCAGATGGATAGGAGATTGATTTTAGAAAATTAATCCTGTTTATACTATTACTGGAATTATTCTATTCAATAATGATCATTTAGAAATTTCCTATAAGTGGCATGGTTAATGCATTTCATTTATCTGATTCATTGAAGTAGAAGAAATTCAATACATTCATGTTTCTTTATTATTTATAATTCTATATTTCTTATATGGGTTTTATTCTTTGAGCTCTTTGTTATAAAGAATCTGCTTTAAATTTACCTCACAAATCCAATTTCTTGATGATTATAAACGTACAATCTAATATTTCAAACACCATTACACCAAACACCAAAAGATTGAGATCGGGGAATCTCCGAATCACTACTTCGAAAAGGAGTATCTCGTTCTTTCGTCACATTAGCATATGCATTGTAAAGATGATATTGTATCTTTTTGGACATTGATTATGGTATTCCTCTATTCATCGTTGATTCTTATTCGTTCAATTTTCAAAATATTGTATTTTCCCTCGCCATTTGAAATAAACGTGAATGTATTAGTAAATAGGATTTTCTCTGATTAAATGTTATAACTTTTGTCTAGTTTATCCATTGACGACTTGCAAAACATATTTTTAGACGATTTCTTTTGGGGTATATGCCCCATGACACAAAAATGTTCTCATGAAACTCCCTTGCGATTGTAAGGATGTCAATTCTTTATAGAAAACAACATTTGCTCTACAAAATATTGTGCCAAACTGAAGTGACGGTTCTATTTTTGACTAACCAAATCTGTCAGGTACAAGGTTTGGAATCGCTTTACTGCGTTTTTCCTTCTATTTCTGTTAATGACTATTTCATGCCAGTTATCTATTCTCATTATTTATAAATCTTATCTACATG
This sequence comes from Diorhabda sublineata, assembly GCF_026230105.1. Lineage (NCBI taxonomy): Eukaryota > Metazoa > Arthropoda > Insecta > Coleoptera > Chrysomelidae > Diorhabda > Diorhabda sublineata. The sequence goes on from NC_079479.1 coordinate 10,983,468, forward strand.
CTTCTATCCATTTCTCCCGTGGTCGCCCCCTTTACCTTTTCACTCCTTCTTCTTTTAATAAGGATCTTTTCACCCAACTATCTTCGTCCATTCTGGCTATGTGCCCCATCCGGCAGAATTTGTTCTTCTCCTCCACTCGTTTTGTTCCTAAAATTCTCGGGAAATTCTTTTTAGTACCTTTCACTCTCATTTCATTCCTTTTTTTTGTTCATGATCCAGCACTAACTGCCCTAGAGTACCATTGCTTGTATAACTGTCTTGTAAATACGTAGCTTGGTGGCTCTTGAAATTTCTTTTGATATAAATAGTTTTGTTCTCTTTTTTGTCGATTTACCTAGTTTCATCTCCTTGGTTTGTCACTTCAACCGAACTTCTGGAGGCTTGTTTTCCTCGAGAGTCGCTCTTAATTGGTTGAAATCATTTAAATCCCTCTCCATTTGTTTGGTTTTTTGTTCATTGCTTTCTGTTTAAAGAGTACAAATAGTTTTTCTTCATCTTTTCTCGTTCTACTTATATGTACAACATTATTTTCAAGTGCAAGGATTATTTGTTTTTTTTGTCGTAAATCCTTTTGAGGAGATGGCTCTTCCTTCGGCAACTACTTTATTTTCGGTGTTATTCAGTGTCATTTTTTCGAAATATAGTATTTTCTAGGATATTCCGAGTGTTGCCAGCACCTGGAATGATTGTTTTCTACTTATTGATTCATAAGCTCGCTTGAAATTTATTAAGAGGAGCTCCAGATTCAATCCTCAGTCATAGCTATTGTTATATATTGCCTTTTGAATGGAAATATAGTTGATCCTCTCTTTGAAACCCCCTTGGTACTCGTCCACTTGTTTAGCCAACTAATTGTCTAATCTATTTATTATGATTCTAGCTAGGACTTTGTATATGACATCTAACAAAGTAATGCTCCTATAATTCACGTAGTTTGTCACTTATAACTTTTTCATGTACTTTTCAAATAATTGCCTCATCTAATTGGTGTAACATCTGCTCTTGTTTCCATATGTTTTTAATCGAATTATCTCGCCACATCTATTGGAATCTCATTTCTACTGCACCTTTGGCAATCTTAATATTATTAATTATTTCTTCCACTTATATTTTTGGAAGTTTTCTCTACCGAGAATGGTTTATTTAGTGTCTCCTCTTCTTTAAACTCGTTTTTCTCGTTCCCTTGGTCTCTCACTTCTTTTTGCCTCTTGATATAAATTTTAATGTCTTTGTCCATATAATGTTTCTTAATTTTTTTCAGTTCAACCTCCAGAAGCTATGTTTTCCTTTTCCTGCACATTTTCTTTACTTTCTTTCTTTCCTGGGCGGCCTTTTGTTTCAATCCTTTGGGTCTTTCAAAATCCTCTCTTTTGCTTGGTTTCTTTCTTCTAACAAAACATTATTAATGAAAGTATATCATTGTTAATGGAGGAAATTATTATCAACTATTATGAAAAATTCAATAGAGTATTTCATTTGAAGTAATGAATTGATTGATATTTGAATTTGCCCAAAGTGACCTTCAATATTCGATGGTCCCATTATAAAATTGATAAGATTGATAGTTCAAGGTATCCTAAATCACCGTTATGATTTCCATTTGCGCAAATGAACTTAATGCATCGGGATTTAATTTCTACTCAACTCTTCATTTTCGTGAGAAATGGAATAATTACATTCCATATTCATCTACTTACTAATGTAGACTTCAAAAATATGATCAATTAAAGGGAGTTACGAGGATGATCAATAAATTAAAATAAGAATCTTTGATCAGCAGGCCATTTTATCATGTCTGGGAACAGAAAATAATACGAGTGGTCTAAATCTGGCGAATAGAGTAGTAATTTGAACTTTATTTTATTAATTTTGCTCACTGCAATAATGGATGTGTGAGCTGGTGCATTGTCTTGACGAAACAACACTTTCTTCTTAGTCAAACGCGTTCGTTATTGCCTGATTTCTTCACTCAAACGTTTCAATAAGGTCGCAAAATACTTGCCGCTGATGGTTTTTCCTTTTCAAGATAGTCAATGAAAATTATTTCACGAGCATCCCAAAAAACCGACGCCATCACTTTACTTGAAGATGAAACGGTCATTGTCTTCTTTGTCTCCCTTTTCAATCCATTGTTTTGATTGTTATTTTGTTTCGGATGTGAGGTGACAAATCCATTTTTTATCCATGGTTATTAAATGGCGAAAAATATGGTTTTATTTCCAAGAAACATTGCCAAACACCCCATGAAAACATTTTCACTAAGCTGTTTTTGTTCTATTGTGAGCAAACGCGGCATCCATCTTGCGCACAGGTTTCTCATGGTCAAATACTCAATTAATATGCGATGTTCCCTTTTTTAAATGCCTACTATGTCTGCTAGTTCGCGTACTCTCAGTCGACCATCATCCAGTACCACTTCGTGGATTTTCTTCAACATTTCTAGAGTCGTCACCTCATTTGATCGACCACTGCGATGGTGGTCTTCGCGGGTCGAACGGCCTCTTTAAACTATGCTACCCAATATTTTACAGTTGATATCGAAGGAGCAGTCTGACCCACAGTTGAATCTAGTACAGCTTTTACATTGGTTGGACGTTTCAAATAAAAATATTGTATCAAATAATAAATATCGATGACAACTTTTTTCCACGTTTACCAAATCTCTGAAAACATTCACTTTTGATGCCAGCCACACAAATACCTTGAAACATATGCTGTATAGATTGTGCACTTTTTAATACAGTGTTATCTTTCCAGCAACTACTGAAATCTCTAGGTGAAGCCGGTATTTCTGGGACAATTCTCCGATATTTGAAAAATTGTATGTTCGATTTTAAACTTTTTAAATTTGAAGTATATCATTGTTTGTTCATTAGAAGTGATATGACACACACTGTATATTGAAGATATAAAATAGAATATGCTAGATAAGTTAATACAATATTGAATTACGTTTACTCCTAAAAGTATGGTGAATCTTTTAAGAACCAATCGTTCCAAAATAACTAAAAAATAACTACCCATCTTAAAGATGTAGTAGGCGCGTCAATGAGGCGGGGTCCCGCCAGCCCCGGAGGCCTCGTGCACCGACTAATTAACACATCTATCTGTACTCGGATTCTTCTTTTTATTTGTAGCTATTGGAGGTAGTGTTAAAACCAACGTAATTCATCAAGACATAAGTATAATTAATAGAGTTTGATTGTCAATTCTCACAAATACAACGATTTAATATTTAATTTTTTCACAAACATATGGAACGATTTGATTATTGATAATTTTGTAATAGAACTAATATTATACTCGAAGTTACATTGATAATATATTAACATATTTAACAGCTTAAGACATTGTGAGAAACGATTTACCAAGAAATGAGCTACATCATAAAATTTCGACTCTTTACGGGACCCCCACATCACAATACAAGCAGTTAATTTAATTCAATTCATTCATTCAATAATCACATGAATAATCAAATGATAACATGCAATTAGATATATTACGATGAGGTTCAAGTTTGGTGCTTAGGGTATCTAGCGTGAAACATTGGAGGAACTTCATAGTTCGATGAGTAATTTGTTGTTGTTCATTGTTTTGTTTGAAAAGACGTATGGACATTAATTGAATTAAGGTACTAAGATGGTTTGCACGATATCAACAACGTAAAGCGTATCTATTCCACTGCATTCAGGACCCAAGTCCTGAAAGGTCATAGTTTCTGAAACCATGATTCTAAAAGTTCTGTGCTTATTACTTTCGACAGCAATTCTACGTCTCTGGTCACGGCAGCATCATCCAAGTACACGTGAACATATTCGTTAACTACAATATTCTGCTTTCCAATGATAATTTTCAAATCATTAATTCCATAATCTTGTACAAAATAAATGATATCCTTGAAGGCATCTCACCCTTTAACGGCTGTCATGCGCACTATCGCATATGTTTATGCTATTTAGTGATCTGCAATCAAAGAAAGCATATTGTGGACAGTATATTCAAAGACTAGATTGCGGGTATGTAATATACGTATACTAACAGTTCTATCTTACTCTCCAAACCCTTGGTTTTAGTCTAGCAGAGCTAGTTGTGTAAAGTGCGCACCACCACTACATTAAGTGTGTAGTGTAGTGTAAATAGTGCGCTGGTTCGACACAATTCTAACTATGAAAATATTTTGTAAATACTAATTAGGAGAATCAATGCAAAGAAATATGTTGGATTAATTGTTTGACATATAGGGTGGATATGATGACTGAATCAGAATAGTTTGAGTGCGGTTTTAGCATTCACACGCACCAAAATCTACTAAAAAAATTGAAAATATTGTGTAATTACCGCATAACTAACAATTTAATGAACGATTCGAAGGTATTTCTTTCTGATTGAAATTTTACATATTCATGTTGTATTTAATAAACGTGCAATTGATGAATTTATAATTTCTCATATTACGGCTCTTTTTTCCAAATCTCCATAAGTGTTTTAAATATACTAATTCTATGGAATTATGATGAATATTTTTCTTTTTTGTTAACTATATATCAATGCTTCTAAATGTTCTTGGTTTTAGGTCTCTTCTGTTCTAAAATTAGTTTAAATTTTTATTTATTATTAGGAGTCTTTATCAAAATATCAGACTCAAAATTAGTCGAAACGTTAATTTTTCCACAATTTCTTAAAAATTATTAAGACACACTAATTTTAAAACAGAAGAGAGCTAAAATCAAGTACAAGTTACTCCCCGTAAATTCAATAAACATCTAACAAACCGTGAGTCCACGTGGACTCAACATCTCCGCTGTTTACCAAAGGAAACATTGTAAACACAGATGCATTTCTATTGGCCGAAGCTATCGGAAGGCGTATGTAAACAATTTGTTTGAAATATTCCTTCTAAACACAAAAAAAAAATGAATAAACGAATGCCATTAACCGAATTGTCAAGAATAATTTTATCTATTACCAAAGTTCTAATAGATGAATGGGGTACAAAAACGGCTCAGTATCCTGTTTTAACCAAACTCCCTTACAAGCAGGTACATTTTACTCGTCTATTTACGTTTTATAATTTAATATTCAGTTGTAGTAAGTTAACGAGTTAAAATAATAATGAATTTTTTCTAAGTTCCAAGTAGGTAGATCAAACAAAATTGTGAGCAAGGCTTTTTATAATCTGCAATTGATATTGGAAGAGCTATAACTCATATGGAGCAGTATATATATATATATATACAGGTTATTTCTAAATTTATGCGACAAATTTCAGAAGGTGATTGTTTGTATGAAATCGAGTTTTTCCTATAACAAAATTTCCTAAGCCCACCTCTTCCCGAGCTATCACCCTTATAAAGTGGTGTCTAAAATTGAGTATTTATTGTTTTTTTATAATATTTTGGTAATGCTAGACACTTGACATTATGTAATAATGGGCCAAGAAGGCCAAAAGACTAACTACGAGTATTTTCCCAATATTTACATTATTCGGGGGTGGAAGTAGCAGCCCTTAATTTTAAAAATTTATTATAAATTGTATTACATTTTACATATTCACTGTTTTCCACACAATTTATTAAAAAAAAAACATAAATCATGAAATTCAATTTTTCTCTGCAGCTATTGATTTTGGGAAAAAAATTTGACAATAAAAAATATTTTTGGATAAAAAAACAAGGATTTCCAGTTATAATTTCATTTCATGAAACTTCATCTTGCTAAAAATATTTTGATATGAAACAAAGTAAGGGTTGCTTATTTCATCCCCGTATAACCTAACAGGAATGTTGGAAACATACCATTGATTACAGAATTTCTAGCTTTACTGAAATGTCAGGATAAAATAGTCAATTCTAGTCAACACTTTTTAAGGAAGTAGCTCGGAAAAGGGGTGAGCTGAGGAAATTTTGTTGTTGGAAAATCCTATCATAATTTCATACGAGCAATCAACTCCTGAATTTTGTCGCATGTATTCAGGAACACTCTGTAAACAGTGAGAATTTGGTTCGTACTATATGAAAACAAAAATAAGGAAAACAACCGCTGTATTCAAAAGATGGAAATTATATTTTGACAGTTTGATTGTAATTTCCATATATGTAATATTTCTATATGGATAGTATCTATAAGTGGAAGCTGTTCCGACTAAGCAAGACAGAATGGCAACGATTTCTCTATCCTCCGAGGCTCCAGCTCGGTTCTGCGCATTCTCAAGCATGCGCAGTATACATAAAGTGTCTGGAATGATATAGAAAATGAATATTGTCGGCATCGTAACTTAGGGATATTTTTTCCAATACCAACTATCCAAATAGGAGTATTACATGTATGGTAATTTCTCACTTTGTCCTACGAGTTGTTTGAACAAATCCACAAGCATTGGTTTTTGCTTTTTGTAGAGCATCAAATTAATTGGGGATTTCATATAAAGTATCTACTTTCAAAATGTCAGGATAATACTTCCTGTTTTGTCATATCAAATCTGTCTTCATAATCGATTGTAGCACTTATATTAGAAAATTCAAAATATACGTTGTCTCGTAGTAACACAATAAATAATCTCGTCGATTGATGCTTAAGTTTGATTTAATTCCCATTGCATTCAAGTTTTTGTGGGTTATAGTCAAAATATACCATCGAATATCCCCAACACGTTCATGTTGATTATACAAATTTGTTTGTGTCCAATAATTTGTCCCCTGAAAAATAAACAGCTGATATTCTTGGTCGTTGTCATCGATTCTAGCTGAAACTTCTTCTAACTTCCAGCTTTGACATAATATAATTCAGAAATACACTCTAAAATTCAATAAAAACACATTTAACATTAGTTAAGAAGATATAAAACAAATATACACCTCAACCACTTTTTATGAATAGGTTATGAATCTGTGTAAAACCAAAACTTTCAGAGATAATTAGCTCAAAGTTAAAAAAATTTTAAATTCTGTTATTTTATAACTGTTTTTTAAACTATACATATATCTACTTCCCATCTCTCTGTAGAAAACTCCGCTCGTAGGTGGCGGCTTAGCGATTGAAATTGCACGAGGTGCGTTGTCCTGAACGAGAACGAACTCCGCGTGCCATAGATCTCCGCGTGCTACAAATGATGTGATGAAATGAGTAGGACGAGACAGGATATTGGTATAGGATCACTAGAAATTAATAAAATGTAAACGTTCACGTAGGAAGCTGTTATATAGTTTAGTGAAAAATAATAGCATGTCTGAAAAATAATTTGCAATGTACTGAAAAATACGTACTGTACTGTAAAGTTGACAGTACTAATTTGTGTCCGGAAAATGGCACTTAACGGTAACCTTGTACTTTACAGTACTTTTAAATTCTCCAAATACAAAATTCAATATGTCTGCCTTTGTTTACAATGTTACCTTGGTGTCTTCTGTTAATTTTTATTTTTTTAAATAATAAGAGAAGAATCAAATGGGATATTTCTCAGGAAAATTGTCAAATATGACTTTTCATGTTTTAATATAACTTTTTATATAAAACCGAAAGCAGAATGAAAAAAATATATTACGACATACATCCGTGAAGTTATTATTACAGTACTGGATTAGATAATTTTGACTCGGTTCCTTCGTCGCCTCGTCCATAAACGTCTACCTCGTACAGTACTAAATCATTTCCCGGAATTTAACGCAAATAACTATTTATTGTATATAGGAAGAGATAACCAAACATGTGAGATAAAGCGTCGAATACAGTTAGGATGGATAGCTTTTGGCAAGTTGAGTAGTACCTTGAAATCAGACTTACCAATAAGCCTAAAGAGAAAAGTATATGAGCAGTGTGTTATACCTGTGATGTCCTATGGGGCAGAGACGCTTACCCTCACGAGACAAACTGCAGGAAAGATGAGAGTGGCGCAACGGGCAATGGAAAGGGCAATGTTGGGAATTACGAGAAGGGATAGAATTACAAATGAAAACATAAGAAGAAGAACAAACGTTAAGGACATTATTGAAATTATAGCCCAAAAGAAATGGAAATGGGCAGGCCATGTAGCCCGAATGACGGATAATAGATGGACGAAAAGAATATTGGAGTGGAGGCCAAGAATGGATAAGAGAAGTAGAGGCAGGCCGCCAACAAGATGGAGTGACGATGTAAAGAAAATTGTAGGAAATTGGATACATACAGCTCAAGATAGAGATAGATGGTTTAAACTAGAGGAGGCCTATATCCAGCAGTAGATGGAAGATGGCTGATAGATGATGATGATGATGATGTATATCGTGGAAAAAAATACCCAGTAACGAGTCTTTCCAGAAAAACGAAAAAATAACTTAATTGAGATTTGAGAATTTGCCAAGCCAATTACAATACTGAAGCAATGGTTATAAATGAATATTACAATATAAAAATATATCTCATGAATACTTTTTTTTCTTTTAATACGTCAATTAAATGATTCGCCTTTCACATTGTTTTACAATTTATTGATAATTCTGTATTATTTAATAGAATCATTTTGGTCATAGTACAAACAGAGTTACTGCTCAAGGTATTAATCTCTCATCCAAATTTAAATATCAGTTTTTATTCTTTTTTGGTACACATTGGATTTAATGATGAGCCGACAATATTTGAGAGCAGAAACTGACAGCACTGTTGACAGACAAACATAAAAAAGTTTTATTTTACATGCTTCTCTTCTTAATATTGAAATATCAGTTAATCAGTATAGAATTACATACAATTATGTTCATTGAAATAACATACAACAGATTTTTACAATTCTTTAGCTATGTAAAGACTACTGAAGCGCTCATTAATACTAAAATAATAATACTTTTTACTTAATCCTTCTGAATCGATCCAGAAGAGCTTGAGATGATATGAACACTTGGTCAAAAACTGTATTTCTTGGACATTAGGAAAAATGTTCATAGTGTTCTAAAATGGAACAAAGAAAGTGAAACGATGAGGTCTTCCGATGTTATCACCAAACATAATGAAGACTTTGAAACAAATCGTATTGGTTCAAACTAGAACAGTTTGATTTCAGTAAAGACCCCTGGCAATGATTTGGCGGGTAGATCAGTTTCCTGTACTGGAATAATCAAGTTTCCTACGACGACCTGTTATATCACAGGCCGCCTCATAAGTGAGTCACTTCCAAAGAATCCATAATGGAACTTGAAAATAAAGAATAGAAGTAAATCTTATAATGATAAAACACTAGATTACAGAACAAATGTTCAAAATATTGGACAATAAATAATTAGATAGGAGAATAAATTTGTTAATAATTAATTAGAGCTCCACTCTTTTCACTCACTTCTAGTAATCTGAATGGCATGAAGTGATTTAAATTCCGATAAATATATCAATTTAAATTGAGGTCTTTCTATGATGGTTCGAAGGCTACCCATAGCTCTTCTTGATTTCTAGGTCGAAAATCCCTTTTGTAAATTTTTCTTATCAATCGCTTCTAAAAATACTCCGTGGGATTTATATGAGGACTATTTGACGGCCATGGTAAAGTCTCAATATTGTTTAGTCGAAACAAATTGTTTCCATCATATGTTTGATTTAATGATGGAACCATAATATTGTCTGGAATATTGAAGTGAACTTTGAAGTTGAACTTTGCAACAATTCTTCAACAAACATTAGTCTCATTGATACTCATCCAAACCCAAACATCTACTGAAAATTTGCCGGACTTGAATATTTTTTCATCTGTGATGATAATTCGTTTCCAAGTGACACACATGAATAATTTGAAATTTTCCTTGTGTCAGACCCAACCTTCAGTCTTGTTACTTTCACTTCATCACTCTGGCTATGATACTCACTCGCATTGAGACCTAGATGAGCCAGTATTGTGAGAGACCTTCTTTTTCTTCTTTGGATGCCCTCTTCTAACGAAGGTTAGCGATAACCCTAGCAAAAATTCATTTCTGTCTCTGGCCCTTCTTATCAAAGTCTGAGAGTCTAAACCGGTCTACTCGCGAATATTCTTCAGCCATGAATCTTGTCGTATGCCAGGACTTCGTTTTTCCTCGATTTTCCCTTCGATCACAAGTTGCAAAAGTATGTATTTGTCTGCAATTAAGACCGTGACATCAGCGTACCTAATATTATTAGGAATTTTTCCATTGGTTTCAACACCTTCTCTTGCTTCATCTAACGCTCTGGTACAGACTTCTTCTGAACATATATTGAAGAGTAGAGGACACAACATGCATCCCTGACGCACGCTTCTTTTGATGCTGTAGGGCTCTGTGTCGCCGGTTTCAGTTCTCACCACATTCTCGTCTAGACCCTTCCTGTAAAGGCTTATCGTGTCTTATTTTGTCGAAAGCCCTTTCTTAATCAATAATACGTAAGAAAAGGTCCTTTTGCTGGTCTCGCATTTTTGTAGTAGTATAATGAAACTGATCAATGATTCCCGTGTTCTAAGCCTTTTACGGAAACCAAACTCTTCATCGCTAATGTCTTGTTCAAATTTCTTGTGGATGCGTTGGTGAATAATTTTTAGAACCAGCTTTAGCATGTGCAACATTAAACTAATAGGTCTAAAATTACTACATTTTGTGGGTTTGTTTGTCTTTGGGTGGGGGATGAAAACTGACGTCACCCAGACTTGTGGAATGTTTCCACTTTCGTATATCTGATTGAATAATTTGATGATAATGTTCAGATGTGTATGTCACCTGGTCCAAAAGCTTTTTTCCATTTTTAGCATTTCGGATGGCTTTCTCCACTTCTTGTTTTAATATTGGCGGACTGTTCCCTTGTATTTCATATTTCTGGTGGTCTGGCGTTATGTCTGAAAATAATTCTTGTATATAATCTCCCCATTAGCTGTTTAATTCGCCTAATTTCGACATAGCTACATTGTTGTTGTTTGTGAGTCTACAATTGGGCATTTGTTTTGTCATTTCTGCTAATTCTTTTATTTTCTTGTGGAGAATTCTGTCGTCATGTTTTCTCAACAATTCCTCGATTTCCTGACAGATTTCCTGAGAGACCAGCCAGCTATTTTTCAATTTGGCAATAACTGCAGCTCTTTGAATTTCATTAAGAAGGCATTAAGTACACTTTTATTGGAATACAACTGGACCCACATTAATTATCTATAACTGACAATTACAGTGATATCAAGAAGGAACATAAAAAATGTGTATGCTTTTCCAGTGAACGTAAATGTACTTAATGAAACATTCTATACGAAAATTTTGGTAAAAATCCAAAATGTTTTGATCCTTTTTTGGTACATATTAAATTTAATGATGACCCGACAATATTTGAGAGCAAAAACTGACAGCACTGTTGTAAGTCAGACATGAAAAAGTTTTATTTTACATGCTTTTGTTCTTAATATTGAAATATTTTTTTCGTAGTCGAGAGCAACTTAAATTTGTTGAAAAGAAAAGTATCTACGTCGAATTGATCTTAAACTTTGTTAAAAATAATATATAAATGATAATAAATATTTGTTAAAAAATGTTCAATTTCGCTTGAAGATTATAGTGCCTTTATTAAAACAAAAATTACATCTAGCGCAAGTTATGTTAAGTTTGGAAAGGTTGAATGGGTCAAGTACGTCAACATTTAAATCACAATGCATAAATTGAACATAATCATACTTATTTCCAAGCAACTCTATAAATTTTTTTCATTCAACGAAAAAAATTGGAAAAATAAATCGAATACTCATTTCTTAATATAAAAACTTCAATAATAAAAATTAGTTTTTCCGATAGCACTGCATAGAAATTACAAAGAAGACAGGATGGTATATAAAACCAAGTCTGTCCTGAAAATTTTAGTACTTGAATGGTGTCATTGTATCTTTGGAAAGATCCATTCAATATTTTCAACTCAGATCCAAAATAACCATTTTAGAAGTCTCAAATGTAATCTTTTCCTCCTTCTATTATGTTCATAATTGTTCAAGTGTCCAACAAGGATTCCGGTTTCTCTTATATCTAATATTTCTATTTTCTCCTGTCTCCCGCTAATGTTTAAATTTTTTTATAGTTTTTCCTTTTTTATCCCCTATCGCACTCATTTGGTCTATACCCTATATTCTCTATTTTTCTTCTGATGTTAATTTCTCATCGCTTGTCTTGTATGTCCATACCAATTTAACTCTCATGTCTTCATTTTTAAATTGTTTTTTCTCTTAATTTCTACAATTGTTTTGCTATTCTTTTTAGTTATTTCATCTCAACTTAATCTATTTTAGCTTCATCATTGGTTCTCTATATCCTGCTTCACTTGCATTCATTATTTTTGTTATCTTCATTGTATAGTATTTTCTCATTCTTTCTTCCATACCTATATTCCAATATCCCATTTTGGTCTTGATTTAACGGATTTAAGCTATCTCTGTCGCTGCACAAGTTATTACCACCTTAGAATTTGAGCTTGCCCTGGGAGTCTTCATTACTACTACAAAGAAAAATTAAATGTAAATATTTAGAATGAAAATTGATGGTTAACTTGGACAAAACCCCAAGAAAATCACACTACGAAAGCTGCAGGGGGTTGATCTTTTGAATACAGCACTTGGATTGTGTTTCTCAGCAGAAGTATATGCTGAACCATTTTCCCAAAACAAATTGATGTTGATCTAAGAGAGACGATACATGTGATCAGAGGACGCCTCCATTCATCAGAAGATCTACTCCGCTCGAACTTCGATCCTGTTCGTTTTTTTGAGCGGCATCGCCTTTGTGGTGTGCTCATGTTTATACTTTTATTCAGTATGGAATCGAAGTGCGTAGTTGTTTTCATTTAAAGTCGATGATTGATGTTTTCTGAAACTGAAAATATCTTATTGGATCACTGCGAAGTTCATGATAAAGGTAATGGAATTCACCATAAGCAAGTCTATTTTTATTAAGTTCATGAGCGCCTTGTATTTTTTTGCTTTTCTTTAAAATTAGCCTTCGCAGTCGTGTACTTTCTATAAGTAATAATCGTTTGGATATCAAACTCATCATGTCTTTTTGGTTCGAAAGCTAAAAAATAACTAAAACGACGCTTAACCAAAACAGTACAACGCGCGCGATGACATCGCAAAAACGGCAGCGTTGCCAATGTGGAAGCACACTAAGAAAACAAGACAGTAGAAGGACGAAATATATATCATGGACAGCCTACATCCATAGCCCTGGTGCTTGGCTTCCCGAAAAAACTTTCTACGTTTCACTGAGTCGCATCAAGGATACCTCAAGAATTAGAAGGCATAGTTCCTTCCCACCGTTTGCTACCGAACCAGAGGAAGAGCTAGTGACGGGATATGACCTGCCTTTTCCAATCGCTAGAGTATGCGAGCTATGTTAAACTACAACAGCCAAGTTCATAGCCGTGGATGTCAGTTGTAACTCATTTCATCAAGAATCAAGAATCTAGTGATGTAGCCATTGAGATAATGCAATCGACGGACGAGATATATGTCATCGGTGGTCAACATCCAACGCTATGGCGTTTCCTACGTTCCACTGAGTCAATCTACATAACCATCGATTCCAGAAATGGAGAGCTAATGGCGGAATATGGACTGTCTTCTCCAATCATTAAAGCTATGTTGAATGTGTCAAGTTCATAGCCGTGGATGACATTGTTTGTAGCTGCATGACTGTCCAAAACTCTGACCATTTGTTGATGTACCCAATATTTCCTGCATCGGGTACCATATGTACTTCTTCTAATTAGTATTGTCTTTACAATCATTGCATCTAGTTTTTTTTATTTTTTTTTATGTTGGTGTTATAAAGTTATTTAGCAAATTTATCAGTATTTTCTATTCTTTTATATATCGCCGAAAAACACTTTCTTCTATCCCCCAAATATTTTCTGGATGTACGAGAGTAGGTTCATAATTGGATATGGATATTCTTTTTCATATTATTTTTTATTCAGATCAATATACTTTTGCATACGATTGAACTAATTGTCGAAGCATGTGATTTGAACGCAGCAATCGCTTTTTTAAGTATAGAAAGATCTCGGAATTGATTTTTGATCTGAGGGGATAAGAAGAAACCATTGGTTGCCAAAACTGTTCGGCAAATGACCCATCAATCGTAGGTCTAGTGATTCGTTGCCTGTCACGATCTTATAGACATCTTTTGAAGCACCACGATTATCGGTGCTTCCTCATCAAAAATCGATCGGCTTACTGCTGTTGGTTCAATCCACTTCGAAGGTCATAGAAAATTTTCCACCAAGATGAATAAATCAAGTATCTGTAAATAACTTAAATAACACTCGTATGTCAACACGTTCTGAGTTCGTTCACCATTAAAAATGTTAAACTTCATGTTTAATGTTAGATTTGGGCTGTCTATTTCTGGTAATATTTTGATAAGCACCGAAGTCATGACGATATGTTAAAAACGAAAAAATAATTATTTCTTGTACGCCACTGGCGTTTGGTAAAACTGAAAATCGATATATTTGGGAGAAACGTAATGAAATTACGTACCATTGCGTAATTAGAAATACCCAAAGAGAATCCTTTTATCTTTCCTCCAGATATGTTATTTTTCGAATAATTTTAATGAAAAAGTTTCCAGCACGATCCTTAAAATTTTATTATTGAAACGATGGCAGAAATTAATTTGATTACGTATCTTTCAGAAATCGAGATACAGTTCGTTGGTATTGATGTAAGCTATAATAAAGTTTTCGGTAAGAACGTTGTATATTAATGGTATCAAAGGGTTGGACGAAACGTGCAGGTTTTCTTAATTCTTTTGATAAATCTGTTGAATTCTTTAAGGATTTGATGAACAAATCTCGCATTTGGTCTGACACAACATGTCTCTAAAATGAGAGCTCCGGGATCTGAGAAAAATAGTTTTTACTTATCCGTACTTTTTAACCAGAGGCCTCAGAATGGTAAATGGAAAATTAGGTTTAATGGTAAAGGTGCGAGAATGTTATGTCTAAAGACTGTGCCAAGTAGAATTAAATTGAAATGCAGGGTGCTATTTTTCACGGGAAGATTGTGGTTACTGGGGCAGAAGAACGAGAGTCGAAGACCTAAGCATAGACGTGAAGGGTGATCGAGTTTTAATTCGTCGTGGGACACCCTGTATATAAAAATGAAAAAAATTATACTCAAACTCATGTATATATATATATATATATATATATATATATATATATATATATATAATGATTTATAAAAAATTTAAATAGACAGTCATTGAAACGTAGTACATTCGATAAGATCTTTACCCCCTCGTAAACTATTATCATACCCTTCTCACATAATAATATAACTTACAAGAGTTATTGTAGTACCCTGGTATTATTTTTCATTTCTCATTCCATCCTATCTACTAAAAAGTTTATTGATACATTAATATCAGAGCGATTGAATTGGTAACCCTACGCAAAACATTTTTGTTCCTGTAGATCTCCAAGTCTATTAGTTCCTGACCTAATATTATATTTCTTGTTTTTATTGTCATTTACAACATGTTTTCATATATTTCTATTCAAAATATATATACACCAAGGTGTACAAACTTTAATATATTTTGATCATTTCATATTATTTTGTTTGAGCTTTTCATTTCCTTGGTAAAATTCCGAGAATTGACGATGATGATGATGTTTTTCATAAAGAATTGTTGGTTGTTTTTCATTACTTATAAAATAAAAAAAATATTAAATGATAGTTTGAAGATTTAATTAGTAATTTAATGTAAAAATATCCTCTTTCGAGCAAAAAGTACGTTCTGAAGTTATTTACTTAGGCTAGGTAGTATTTTTATGTATAACTCATTTCTATAATAAATAAATAAAAAAATGTGTTTAAATATCTTAGGAATATACATATGGCGTAGGTGCAGCTGGGCCGTATATAAATAGACTAGACCTTTTACTTTACTTTACTTTACGGACTAGACAGTTTATTAAAAGACAAGCTTTTTATACATACGAGGATGTATTGATATCTGGTTAGCCTAGACCAGTTATTTAGACCATAGCAACGAACAATAACTTATTAGAAGTGTCAGTGTAAAGTTGGACGTCAAAAAAGTGAACCAGAGTTACACAATAAATTGAAAGAAAAAAGATGTCCACCGAAATTGTGAAAATCGAAAAATTGGTGTATCGAGCCATCATCAAGTACCTGTATTTAAAAGTGTTAAGAGGTGAGCAGATTTACGAAGATATATTTAATACCCTTGGTGATCAATGTCTTTCGTATGCGACCGTGAAAAGTTGAACTGCAAGCTTCAATAGAGGTAAATTTTCCATTGAAGTTAATGACCGATCGGGAGTGCCAGTTTCTGTATCAATCCCCGAAAATATCGATGCAGTTCATGACATGATTTTATCAGACCGCCGAATTGGGCTAAAACGGATATTTGAAGCACCGAATATTCCATATGAACGCGTTCATCATATAGTTCACGTTAATTTGGACTTGAGAAAAATTGCTGCAAAATGGATCCCTAAATGTTTGAATGTTGACCAAAAGCGTGCAAGGGTAGAAGTACCGCGTTCGATCCGTGCACAATTTGAAAACGATGTAGACTTCTAAAACCGAATTGTTATATTTCTACGATCCAGAAACAAAGCAACAGTCGATGGAATGGCGACACTTTGGTTCTCCAGGACCTGAGAAGTTTCGTGTCTAAAAATCTACTGGAAAAGTTATTGCTTCAGTGTTTTGAGATTGCCATGTAGTAATCATGATTGATTTTCTGAATAATGGTAAAACAATAACTGGAGATTACTATTCGACATAACTGACCACTCTACGGGAAAAAATTGAAGAGAAAAGACGCGGAAAGCTATCCAAAGGTGTTTTGTTTTTGCAGGACAACGCCCCTGTACTCAACTCTCATGTTGTCATACAAAAAATTCGTGATTTAGGGTTTGAATTACTAGATTGATACAGTTTTTTCCAAATTTCGAAAACTTTATGCCGTTTTTCTCAACAGATGGCAATTTTATTATTTTTACTCATTTTTCGAAGTTTCATACTGGAAAAAAAGCAATTCCATCTTTATACACAGTGTGAAATATAAAAATTTTGGCTTTCAATGATTATTTTTCTGCATTTTTATTCACCAGATTCAGCTCTGTCTGACTATCATCTCTTTCCTCAACTTAAAAAAAGTTTAAAAGGTCGTAAATTTTCAAATCAACGGTCTGTAACATATAAAAATATCAAATAAAAATAAATTTTTCCAACTTCAAGTATCGATATCTCGAAAACGAAGCAAGATATAAAAAAATTTTATTCTTTATTTTCGACTTATTTTGGGTCAATTTACAATGGCATAGCAAATTCTGGCGCCACGGAAATCGTACTCGTGTTAACCGTTGTCATTCTACTCTATTTCAAAACGTCAGCTATCTGTAATTTATTCCTATACCCTTGGAATATTTCTCAAATCTAAATACCCATTTTTTTTCTGGATCATTCTTATCGACTTCTTCGTATACACATATATTTATTACGTTAGATTCTAAATATGGGAATTTATTTAAGACAACGAAATTAAAAATGTACAATATTTGAAAATTTAGGAAATATACAAAAATAATGGTACAAAAGTTACACATTTTTGATTTATGTACTCTCAACATAAGATTCACTCGTTATAATTCAATGATTCACACATATCTACTCCTACTACCAACACGAAGAAGTTAACAGTACCACGGCAACAGTTTTAAAATAATAATTTTAATTTCATGCAACGTTTAATTTGAATATTGTAGCCTAGAGCCTGCAACCCACGTTTTCTATATCACTTGTAAATATATGCAGGTCCATCGAGAAATCAGGTACGTATTCAACGAAAATTCACTATAATTCAACTTTTCTGTCGTTATATTCAATTATATTGATATTTTTTGTCGTGAGTTTCGCACTGGAAAACCACTACTATGATTTAATCCATATTAATATAGTTCTTTCAATATCAATTGCAGAAGACAGTTATGCGAGTAACAATCAATATTTCATAAATACGCATGGCACTCATACCAAATTAAGAAATTAAAAATAATGTTTACCACTCGTATAAAATTCTGTGTACATCTAACAAATCGTCAGTCCACGTGGACTCATCATCTCCACTCCATAAATTCATTTCTATTGGCGGAAGCTGTCGGATTCTTACTAGAGAGTCTGCGAAAGTAACAATCATCTCTATGGTTCATACTATAGAAATCGCAGATCGGAAAGCTTTTTTCTTGCCCTTAAATCAATTTCGAAGGTCTGTTTGCAGACTTTATGAGGTGCCCAGGTTGCAACATGTTTGTTAATTCAGCCCACAAACGGCGATTTAGATAGTAATGATACGTTATGGCTTGTATATATTTGTAAACAAAATAAAATTGTTCTTTTTTATTTGTGACTTCAGGTTAGGCCAAAAATTCCCTTTTTGTTTAATAGAATTTTGCGTTTTGTAAAATAACCCTTTGTATCTTTTTGAATATTTTTCTAGTTTTCCGAACACCTACATACATAAAAATCAGTTGAAAACATCTAAACGGCATTTTTGTTGCAGAATTGTATAGTTGATGATTTGTTGTTATCAAGTTAGTCATAGATAAGCTCAAAGTTGTCCATGTTCTGTCTTCTAACAGTCCCGCTCCTTCTCTTGAGCTCTTCAACATGCAAGTAGATATTTTTCGTTTTCATTGGCTCGATTTTCCATATTCTCCGCATTTTTTCAAGCTCCCATTTTTATTATTCTATGTCCAATCTAGTTTTCGAAACCAATATTTGGTCTTGGTATATTTCTTATGCCAGAGGAGATAGATGAACGTCAATTTCGGCCAATTTTTCATTCCAAATGTCTAAAAGTGATATTGTTCAATTTTCTGTTCAACTCTCACATATACTCGGATCAAATGGACCAGATTCGTCTTGATGACCGTGTGAAATGGTTTTGAAGTGTCTGATTTAGTCCACGATCGAATGTTTGATCAATTCAACTTATAAATTGTATAAAACAAATTTAATTGGGCATATTACTTCGCTTGCTCCACTGAATTTTATATAAGAGAAAGACAAAACGAATAGAGAAATATGCGGAGCGAAAATTATAAAAGGGGTGAGGAAAGCCCCTTTTTGTTCCTTCAAAACTCTCTCGGTATTATTCTTAGTCCGTAAGTAGAGGCGTCTACATACATTATTGTCATTATTCATTTGAGTGAGACGATTATCATTAAAAATATTAATGGTTTCACATTCTTCTTGCAAGTCTTAATTTATTTTCATCGCAAATTTTGTTTATACTCAGTTTTCTTTGTGAAATGACTGATTGATATCTCCAATTTTCAACTTTATCCATTGCATCCAATGTCATAGATGAGTTGTTATGGAACTTTTAACGTTTGAATTCAAAGTTAAACACTGTCGTTACGTATATATACACTTTTAATCCAATCAAATTGAAAAAAAATTCTTCAAGACAGCGAATATTTTGATTAACTTTTCATTAACATTCTACTCAGTTATTTTATGAATAACAATTATAGAAATTGGTCTAGAAAATATACCAGTCTCTTCTGTGTGACAAAAAAAAGTTTTTTTATGAGAAACAGTATATATACACCAAGAAACTGCAGTTGCCTAAATGAAATATAGAATAAAAGAGCTTCCAATGAACGAAGAATTGTTGGGAATGTGGCAAATTTCTTTCTAAATCTGAATCAAACTTGCATAGGTCTTATAAGTGGACAGTTCGAAGATTTCCATTGAATATTGTTACAGTCTTTGTTTACTAATTAATAATATTTGTTTATATTAACGAAATTGTTCTAAAATTTGAAGAAATGAATATTTGGTATATGGGATGCTTTCCAAAAATGGACATGCCAAATGCAATTTCTCGTAAACAAAAAATTGAGAAAATGGTAGCATACCGTGTATAGAGGTGCTTATAATTTAGATTTCCATGGTAAATGAGGCTCTGCGAAATGTATCAAAATTAAGGATTTCTACTGTTCACCTCTGGAAAAATTTCGAAAATGTAATCTGCCTTCTTCATGTACTACATTGCTTATATTGACCAATAGATTGTTTTAATAGGAAAAATCAATTTTTTTCTCAGTTCTTCCATTTCAAATTTGTAGCAGTACTTAATCAATCAAATTTTTTGTAGTTTTATTAGAATTTACAAATTAGAGCTATAAATTTTACTTAAATTATTTAGGTCTTCTTTATCATTTATACCATTTCTAAAAATTCACTTTTTGTTGTTTGAATCTTTATAATTGAATTTATGTTTTTTGATATTTCACGGTCTACGTAAACACCCTCACAATTAGTACAAAGTGCTTCATATATAATATCACTTCTTTTATTTTTGGTGTTTTTGATTTTATTTTAGTGAAATATTTGAATGATTTATTATGGCCTTTATGACGTATACTAATATTTTGTTCATTAAAATAATTTGAAAGTTGTTGGGAAACTCCTTGTACGTATGATAAGAAAAAATTATAATTTTATATTTTGCTGTTTCGTTTCTGTTTTGTTTTTCAATTATTGTAGTAGAAGAAGAAGAAAGTATGTTTATACTTTCCTTGCATTTCTAGTTTATTATTTTTTCCGTATAATGATTTTCTTCCAATGAAGTTTTTGCTTTTTGAATAGCTAAGCATCTAAATACAGGATCTAATAGTCGGATAGTTCTATTAGCCAAACTTATTATTACTGATCTTCTTTGTTACATAGGATGACACGAATTGAAATTCAATTATCTTAAGGACCAAGTTGGTTTCGTATACCATTTTCTTCTTATGTTATTGTTAATTTTATATAATATGACATCAAGAAAATTGCTTTTATTATTTTGTTCGATTTCGATTGTAAATTGAAGTTTTTTATTATAAGAATTAAACGTTTTGTTCATGTTTTAAATTTGATTCTTTGGTACGACAGTAATGCAATCATTTAAATATCGAAAGAAGAATGAAATATTTATTTCAAGTTTTCTCAAGAACTTCCATTACTAATTGTGCTATAACACTTGAAATGGAAGCTCCCATAGTACAATCATCAATTTGTTCTTGTATTCCATTTTCATATTTGAAATACGTTGTTGTAAGAATATTTCACTCCATTAAAATTCAAAACACCAAAAAACAATAGTTATTTTCCTAACAAGTGCGGAAAGTGATACTTTCCCGCACGCAACTGCAGTTGTCCCGAACGACGCGGAGCGGAGTTCGGGCAAGCGATCAAGTGCGGGAAAGACACTTTACGTATGAGTTAGGAACATTATTTTTTCTACGACCGTATATACAAAAAAGTATACCAACCCGTTTTTCAAAAATTATTTTATTCCAACAAACATAATAATATACAAAACTTTAACCAAAAACTACTAATTATTATAAATATTAATATTGAAAACACAATTTGTTGTATTCTGTAGACTAGTAAGAATTGCCGGTCCAGTGGAGTTATTTGGTTTCAACTGGAAGGTAGATGACGTCGATGAGGGTGGCATCGGTTGCAGGTCGCATAAAGATGACGATGACGGCAACGGTTTTAAGTCATTTGGCAGGTAACAGCTCGGAATTAGTTTCATTTGCAGCCTTCAAAATGACTTCGGGAAGTTCTTCGTCGGATGAGTCCATTAATATTATTGTATGGGATTCGGTTTAATGTGGTTTAATTTAGAAGAAGATTCCACATATTCGGTCAGTTTCAAGACGTTTTGAACAACTTTGACGTTTTAGTAACAATTACATGGTTATATAAAAAATATCTGTATTATTTTATATTTTCAAAAAATTAAAAATGCTACAAAAAGCTAGAAAAGGTTTAAATTTTATTTGATGGACTATTTCGTAAATATTTATTTACCTGTAGTAACAATAGTTATAATCTCAGAAGTAAGAAACTACCTAATAAGGTCAAAATTTGCATAATTTTACTTTCCCGCACTAGTGCGGGAAAGTGACACTTTCAAAACTAAAATGCGTGCGGAAAAGTGGGTTAAAACGCACGGTCGTAGAAAAAAGTTATATTATATATCAAGTACTAATTGTGATGCTGTCTACATAGGGTAGACATCTCAATATTGAGAAAATAGACTAAAAGGTCATCAATACGATACATAAATTCAATTATAAAGATTTGAAAATTCTTGAAAAGGAATCTAAGACCTAAATAATTTATGTAAAATTTATTGTTCTATTTTGTAAATTCTAATAAAACTTCAAATAATTTGTTTGATTAAGTACTGCTACGTAATTTAAGATGTAAGTACTGAACAAAAATTAATTTTTCTTACTAGAACTAATTTCTCTTCTGATTTTATTCTTATTTTGATGTTCATGGTGTGAGGATCTGTTTATTAATATAAATATCAAATTGTAAATTTCAATAACGTATTTTAATAAAACTTGGAGCTAAATCAAAACGTCAATTTTTGATCAATCTTTTAAGAATTATTAGAAAAATACTAATTTTTAAGCAGAAGAGACTAAAAATAGAGAACATTTAGAAGCATTAATTTATTATATATTGAATCAACTTGTAAAAATGGATTCTTAGGAGATTAATCCGTAGTTTGTTTCAAACGGATAATCGGCAACTCCGTTTCTCTGAATATCTTGGCTAACTTCGACATGGCTAAGAATTTAACTAATTAATCTCTAACAAAAGGAAAACAAGAATTCAGCAATCTATTCTATTCGAGCTTTTTGCGATGCCGAGTGGTCCAGATTAAAAGTATGCTCCCTCGTTGGAGGTATTTATAAAACCTTTTATCCTCACTTTTAAATACTGCCAAGATTACGTGCCGTACTACTTGTGTGTTTTTTCAAACGAAAAGATTCATTCCTTTTCCTCTTTTATTTTTAATCGTGGAGAATAATATCGTTAAGAAAAAGTTGATGTTCTTGGTAGGAAAAGCATGGGTGCTATCGCCCATAGGTTGATATCACACATAATAATTCGATGCAATTATAAACCTTGGGCGAAGCGACAAATTTTTTATAAATGAACACACCGTTGGAAATTTTTGTAACTATTATTTTGTTGAAGACGAACAAATTTCGGAGGTGACGCCTTGAATTTAATACTTTTAATTGCTTAAACTCGTAAGTGAAAGCTATTCCAGCTAAGTAAGACAGTATGGCAACGATTTCTCTATCTTCCGAGGTTCCAGCTTGGTTATGCGCATTCTCAAGCATGTGCAGTATAGATAAAGTGTCTCGAACGAGAGAGAAAATAAATATTGTCGGCACCGTAACTTAGGGACGTTTTTCTTCAATTCCAACTATCCATATAGGAATATTACATATATGCAGCAACTGCATTCTTCTCATTTATTCAGTCTCGATCCGTTGTGCGCGAGCGCCACGACTGTAGTGGGGAAATCAGTGTAATAGGAGTTGCTCTATCCCCATGAACTTCATAACGCAGTTATAGTAACTATTTTTATGGTATATTCAATCATAGATGAAAGATATACAGGTAGATAGGCAACTTGTTGTGTAAATTTCGTTTTTAGCGCTTCTGCGAGCGGGGTTATTACTAATTGGGGTTTGCCGGGATATTCAAAATATACCTCTGTTTTAAATCAAGATTTATCTTAGACCTTCGTTATTAAAATGAACCACCATATTATTTAATAACTATATGATATGGTATTTCATTTAAGGATATAAAAAAACGCATTTCAAGTTAAACTATTTATTTTGACAACTTTGGTTTCAGATATAACAGTTATACACTAATTATTATTATTTTTATATAATATGGACATTTCAAGCATTTGAATGCAATAATCTAAAAGTATTTTAAGACAAATATTAAAAAAAATCACGGAAATTCCAGCTGTCAGAATAATATCAAAAGTAAAGTATCACAAAAGAGATTCCGTCCTTTAAATTTTGTTATTAATCCAATTAGAGAACTTTCTGTAGCCTATTTTCTCAGATGTAGGATCCTGCATTTAGACGCCCGATTTCATTTTATTCATTTTTTCTTCAATTTTTTCATGAATAACTAACCCATACTAGAAGAAGCTGAATGTAAAGATGGTATACTTCCAAACTTTAGGTTTGATTTTTGTCTGCCTCTACTATCAGAAATTTTTGCACTGTCATCAAAGTGCAAATCGGATATTCTGTAGGATTGCCGAATTTCCACCAGAATTTTCTACTCAATTTTTGGTTATATATTTGGTTAACCAAAATTTTACGTAACTTACAATATTAGTGAAATATTAATGTTGAGCATAAAGATTAGAGCTAGAAAACAAAAATTAGTTGGAGTTTCAATAAACACTTACTTCATCATCCAAATGAAATCTATGCATTTTTTTAATTTTTCCATTATTTGTACACAATGACACACAACAATAATTGACCATTTTTAGCTTTTTCCTACACTAAACTAATAACTAGATCTAAACTAATTAACGGCCTATTTAATTGAACTCAAATTGAACCTAAACTAAATTTAAAGCTAATTTAGAATAAAAACAGTGACGAATAAACAATATTAAAAGCAAAGCCTCAACAAACACCCAAGAGATTCAAAAGAAAAACTTGTATTGAGAATAATTGTCATCTAAGATTATTTGTCACTTGTCACAATCAGCGATCATCCTGAAGCAAGTGATTGAAAGATTTTGGGATTGTCATCTCTCTTTATTAATTGACTGGGGTCAATGTGGTAGGAAAAATTGCGAAGGTCAACATATAAAGGTTTCCATGGCATGTATTCTTTAGCTTAACGACAAAGCTCTAGGCTTTAAATGTTAGAGTCATGAGAGAATCACGCACGGTTAATTTTTTTCATTTGAATTATGAATTATTCATAAGTATGTAGGTATATGAATATTATTTTAAATGATTAAAAATCATTATTTATTTTAAAAATGTTCAATAGCTACATTCTTACACATGTAAGAGATATAGATATGAAAGAAGTTGCCAATTAAATATTGTTTTAATAATTTATTAATTTTTGATTATCAGTTCAGTATAAGTATTATAATTACGAGTGATTAAACTTGTGTAATGAAATTCGATCATTTTCCGATGCGCTTCGTCGACATAAGTAGCTTGTGATGTCCATTTTTAGAGTACGATGCTCAATACTACACTCGTGGACAATTTTCGTTGATATATTATATAAAGTATCTAATATGAAACCAAGGATTGAAATTAAATTTGCAATAAACAAATCAGTTTCAATAACCCCTCAACGTAACACATTTCATATGCACATGCAGTAAGCAACACACGACGATAGTTATATTATACAGAGCGAGTTTTATGTATGGTACGCTTTAATTTAATAATTTTACATGTACAACGGTCTTGTTATATGGCCGGTAATATAGTGGTATAAACATTGTTGTCAGATCTTTCCTTCTTCGAGGATGATCTCGGAAGTACCCGGACTGGCCAAGAGATGGCTGTAGTTACTTGAAAAATACCACTGTATCAAAAAGTACACAATCTATGCAGCATATGTTTCAATTTAGAAGACGCCGCGTTGTTTATTATTTGTTTGGCAGTAATCAATAGTAAATGAGGCGTTTCTTACAAGAACGACCATAGTCCTAAAATTCGGATTTCGCGGTTTGAATTGACACTTATAAATCGGGGGCCACCTGTTTGATAGAGAATGTCAGATTCTACAAAGCTACAGCCGCCAAAAGATCAAGTGGTTCTATAAAAATAGCCATAGTCCAACCGAATTCCTGCAAAAAGCACCATTGTCCCGGTCTGTTTGATTAGTAAGAATGGCGAGTGTTACAATATTTGTGATGAAAATAATGTTACAAATTGGCAGAAAATGAAGAGAAAATTTGTAAAGGAAGAAACAGTTATAAAAGAAAGTTTAAAGTGATTCCAAAATATTAACGAGAATAATCGACAGACTTTCATAACTCGGTTAAATAACATGGCGTCAAAGTATGAACAAGATTCTTATTTAGAAGGCTCAATATCCATCCGCTTCGACGTAGATCCAAAAAAGTTAGTGATAGAAGTGATGATGAACCAAATGCGGAAGAAGGAAATGACGGAATGAAATCCTTTAGTAAAAGTGCAGGGTTTTCTTACAAGATAAGAGTGGAAGGCAAAGAATATCCAGTATGTTTAAAGGTGTTTTCAAGCATATTTGGTGTTACTAGAGGGAGAGTACGAAGACTACAAAATATTTTTTTACTTTAAGGTAAATCACCACACGATAGAAGAGGAAGGCATGATAACAGCCTGTAGCGAATTAAACCCATATCCAGTCATTTAAAGCTCGACAATCACATTATTCAAGACGAAAAAATCCAAACAGATTATACCTTCCAGAAACACTTTTTGACAAAGCAGTGCATAATTTTCACATCATTTAATAATAAGTTTGGACTGCTGAAATGTAACATTTGTGATAGATTTATATCAAAACTAAATTTATGCACTGACTTAGAAGAAATATAAACTTAAAGCAAAGCAAGGCCTTGTTATGTGCTTGTCGTTTGATTACGTGCAAAATTTGACATTTCCTCAGATTCAAATTGGTGGTTAGGTATGTTTTTTTCGCCAGCCAGCTTTGGTACTATATTTTTGAGTGCATGATTTGGCAACCAATGATGCAACTATGTTCATGTACGATGAAACTGGGCAAGAAAGGCCTGAATGATGTTCCTTCTTTGTTGTTGCATTATTTTAACAGGGCAGATATAAGTAACAAAGTATTGTTTAGTGATGGCCTTAGTTCACATTTTGAAAATTTTCAAAACCATTAAATATTATTTTCCTATTCGAGGACATTCCCGACTGTCCAACGATCAAGATTTTAGTTTAATTGAGGCAAAAAAAGGAAGAACACTGCAGAAGTACTGTCTGCTTGGGATAGATTAATATCAGCAGCATGAGAGAAGCCTTCTCATTTTAAGATTGTGAAACAATAGCAAAAAGATTTTTTTAATATGGCTGAAGCTCTGAAACCATTTTTTATCTCAAATCCAAAGTTGCCTATGGAAATAAAATAAGTAAGAATGATTAAAAGAGCTGAAGTAGACTATATACAGAATAAGTATTCATACACAGGTGCCTGGGAAACAATACATCTGCGAAACCGGAAGAAGCTTGGTACTGAACTAACATTAAAGCCCCTGTATCAAGGTGAGATTCAAATCAAACCTCAGAAGCTAGGTTTTGTACGAAATCTGCAATCTGCAATCAAACCTTGCTCAGCCCAGCACCAGTACTGAACCTGAAGTTGAAATAGACAATAGCAGTGGCTCAGAAGATTAAACAATGATGCTGATTCTCTTTGTATTTATTACAACTTAACATTGTTTAGAAATAAATTTTTTTTTTACCTTTTGCACTTTGAAATCGTCAGTTTCATAGAAATTCCCGTAAAAACAACCATTGTCCATAAAAAAGAAAAAACTACGTTGTTATTTGAAATATTACCAAAATTTTGATAAATTTTTCTTAGCCGACATTCGCTAATTATAAAATAAAATATGTCTTACATAAGAAAAAGCCAAATTAAGCAAAACGTTGAGCGACATAAATTTTTTTCCACCTTCCCCAAATAAGTCAAAACTGAACTTTGGTGGTTTTTGTAAGAAACGCCTCAAATATTTTCAGTTTCAGTGTAAGCATGAGAAAAATTGGTCATCAAAATGTGATACAATACTTTTATTTAAAAGGCCATTAGTCCATACAATAAAGAAGATGAACTATATTCTACTCTGGATGAGACTGCTCCTTCGTTATAAATATTAAAATATTAGGTACGACCAGCATCGCAGAGGTCGACCGAATGAGGTGACGACTACAGAAATGTTTAAAAAAATCTACAAAGCGCCACTGGTTGATCGTCGACTGAAACTACACGAGCTAGCAGACATAGTAGGCATTTCAAAAAGTGCGGTATATAGCATATTAACTGAAATTGCGGACATGAGAAAGCTGTGCGCAAGATGGGTGTTTGCTCATAATGGAACAAGGACAACTTCGTGAAGATATTGAAAATGGAGGGTTTGGCAATATTTCCCAATTACAACAATGGACTTAAAAGGGAGAATCAACCAAAGAAGGCAAATACCGTTCCATCTGCAGATCATGGCATCGGTTTTTTGTTTTTGGGATGCGCGTGGCATAATGTAAATTGACTATCTTGAAATAGGAAACACTATCAACGGCGAATATTTTGCGAACTTTTGGCCAAAATTAATGAATAAAAGTTTCAATTGCTACCTTATGCACCCCATTCACCAGATTAAGCCCCCTCCGATTTTTTTCTGTTTTCAGACTTGAATAAATATCTCGGTTGTCAAAGATTTTCCAATAATGAAGAGGTGATGTCGGCAGTTAATGGCTATTTTGATGAGTTTAACGATTCTTATTATAAAAAAAGTATCGAACACATTGAACATAGCTAGGAAATTATTAAGGCAAAAATTTATTGACAAGTTCCATAACGACTCTTAGGTTGGGTGGTCATTGTGGACAAAGAAGCATCATGACGTTGCTAACTTCGTGAAACAATGTCATATATGTCAATTTGAAAAATATGTTCAAAATTAAACAGCCTGAGCCTCTCATATTCACGTCAATTCTTCAACGACTAATTGACATGGTATGTATTGACACTATCGGCATATTTGTAAGGTCATATGAAGGTCATGCTTCAATGCTTTAATAGCTGCATCAAATATTGGTGAAAATTTTTTATTTTAGTAAACAGCCCCATGAAGTTTTTGAAAATTCAATTATAATAATACTACACCAAGCTCATGTCATAACTTTACACCTGATGATAAGGTATAAGATTTCTCCTAGATCCATTGTATAACATTCATGCATAAGATAAAGAATTTCGGTATTGTTTACAAATTGCACTCAAATACAACAAGAATATCTCAAAAAAGCAAAGTCAATGGGTGAAATTTATTTTATTTAAACTCAAAATCAATCGTGAAATCTGGAGATATGGTCGAGATATGGACGAATAAAAATCGTCAAAAATTTGACTCGTGGCATAACGGACCTTTCTCAGTTGTCATCGCAGAGGGATCAAATTATATAATTACTGATAACAATAGAAAGAATTTGATGTCGATAAAAACGTTCACGGGATTATGAGTATAAAGTGTTTCTTAATTGAATGCAAATTATGTACTTCTATGTGGAATTATGTGCAATAAATTTTTAGTTTTAATTCAATTCAATAAGACAAACAATCAATACGTTTTATTAATTTGAATATCAATCCTTCTAAAATGCCAAATAAGAATTTAAGAAAGGTCAGAGCTCTCATAAATTTAGGATTATTAAGACATGAAATTTTTCAATCCGTAAATACTTTATAGTCCGGGCGCTGAAAGGGTTTTCCGTAGCCCTTTATGGGTCACCACGAGAAAATTATTGAATCTATGTTTTTTGAGCCGGAGAATCGATTTATGGGGGTTGCGAGGCCAGCACCCTGGTCAGTTTGTTATTAACAATTTAATTATTTAAACGGCTATAAGTGATTATATACAATATTTACGCAATTTTTGATAAAACAGTCACATTCCAAATCTTCTAACAAATATTTCCGTTTTTGAATTTTGAGAAAAAATTTATGAGCACTAAAGTTATAGGAAAAGTAGTGTAATAAAAATGCAAAAATGCGCTGATTTCTTTTTCAATCGGTCCTTTTTCGGCATAGGTGAATTCAATTGAGACTTTTTAAGATCCATTCCAAAGAAAATACTTTTCCCTTCAAAATGAGCCTTCATACGTACATTTTCAAGCATTTTATAGCACTTGTAAGACAATATTTTAAAATGACATTTTTATTTGTTTATAGGCCATTCGTGCGAAGAAGAATGAATATTTTCGAAAAAAAATCAGAGCCATTTTATTTCGCATAGTAACAGACCACTTTGAAGCTCTCACTTGAAATTCCATGACAATTGGTTAATAAACTACAGCCGATTTTCGGAGCAAGGTCAGTTGCCGTTCTATGCAGATCGTAGATGTTTTGTATTTCTGTCATCAGTTAAAATGGACAAAATGATTACATTTGATCATTTTGCAGTAACTTTCTGTAATTTGATCTCTCATTTGTCAAAAAATGTTTGTCGACTAGATTTCATTTTTGATACATACGTAGAAAATTTAATAAAAATTGGAGAAACGCAGCACAGAAAAAAATAAAATTATTTCTAAACTTTTTGAATGCATTCTCCACATGGTAAGTGATATAATAATACTTAGGGGTGGCTAACTATTGACGGTTGAGTTGTAAAATAAGTGGGTACATCAATTTAATGTATGAAATTTATTGTTCTAATTATTTAAGAAGCTAAAAGTATGTGAAGTGTAGATCTAGAACTGCGATTCCTAACCTTTTATCCGTCACGGCACATTAATTTTAAACCTTATTTAACCATTTGATTAGCGTATTTCAATATTGCGTTTCATTAAGTTATATGGTATTGAATTGGTATTATTTACACATGATAATAGCAAATTTTATCGGAAAAAATTACCAATGAAAACTAAATAAAAAAAAACTAAAGTCAAGTAAACAAATATTTTAATATTAAGAGAAAAAATCATTACAGGACAAATAAAATTCAATAAAGTTTATTTAGAATAGTAGGTGTGAAGAAAAACTAGTGGGAAATTTGAATCTGATTTCCCTTTATTACAAGATCTTGTCTTGGTTGAATAGTTGACAAACACACCCTCATGTCATCTTCCAAATTTTTTAGCAGTCAACGGTTTTTTTGTCTTGATTGCATTCATAGATGAAAATGCGGCATCACAGATATACGGGAGTATCGCCTTCATTGCTTTCATTGAGATTAACGGATACTCATTTATAGGAGGGATCCAAAAGAATGCAATATCCACATTTACTTTAATTTTGACTTGGCTACACTTTCTTCATCAGTACTAAGAGATGCAGTTTCATATGTAGGACCAATAAAACGATTTCTCAACCAGTCCATTGAAGATCTATCATGAGATATCGCAGGATCGACAAGAAGATTTGTACCACTGCGTAAATTATCAAAAATAAACGGATATGAAACCTACTCAATATTGATAGCTCTACACCACCTTACCGGCTTCTGTTATACAAGCAAATTTGGCACGAAACATGCCGCCTTAAAAGCTTTTCCAGAGAAGTTTCTTCAAAGATTTTCCTGCGGCTTCTATTGTTGCACTACAGATGACAACACTAATTACGTTTGATGAGATTCGCTGCGAACAAAACATTAATGGAGCTTTTTCCCACGTCAAATTCTATCAGACTAAATATATTGAGAGCATTTTATATAACTTATGAGCAAGTTCATATATTGAACACTGATCGTATTCGGATAAATCCTCATGATTTTGGGTTTGAATTACATGAGAATATTCTTGTACTTCAAAAAATTAATGTTCTATTCGTTTCTCCACCAATACCAAATTGTAATTACAAAATATTGTATTTGCATTTCATTCTGCGCTTGTAGTAAAACTAAAACTTTTGAAAACTCTTGCCTCGTGTGAATAATGTAAAAATATTGTATTCTTTTAGGATATTAATATTGAATTGTGTATCAACATAAAACTGTGATAAAACGAGTGAGTTTTGCCAAAACTATTATTATTGATACATAATACTACAATATAATTTAATTTGTGACAAATAAATACTTACTTAAGTTAAGAAAATGTAATAATAATTTCTGTAAGATGTTTTAAAAAATGTTAATGCAACTAACAAGTGCTGTTTAATTGATATTTGGTGAAATATTTATGCTACAGACTGCCAAAGAAAACGTCGCTTAGATTGCAAGCTTCGTGCTCCGAAAATCGGCTGTAGTTTATTAACCAATTGTCATAGAATTTCAAGTGAGAGCTTCAAAGTGGTCTGTTACTATGCGGAATAAAATGGCCCTGTTTTATTTTCCATAATGTTTATTCTTTGCACAAATAGCCTATAAACAAATCAAAGTGTCATTTTCCTATTAAAATTTGGTCTTCCAAGTGCTATAAAACTGTTCCAAATGCTTGAAAATGTACGGATGAGGGCTCGTTTTGAAGGAAAAAGTATTTTCTTTAGAATGGATCTTAAAAAGTCTCAATTGAATTCACCTAGGCAGGAATACGACCGATTGAAAGGGAAATTGGCGCATTTTTGCATTTTTATTACACTACTTTGCCTATAACTTTGGTGCTAATAAATATTTTTTCGAAATTCAAAAACGGAAATATTCGTTAGAAGATTTGCAACGTGACTGTTTGATCAAAAACCCCGTAACTATTGTAGATAATAAATTATAGCCGTTTAAACAATTAAAGTGTTAATAACAAACTGACCAGGGTGCCGGTCAGCCGATTCTCGGGCTACATGAATCCCTGCCAGCGCCCGGACTATCATGAATGCAGCTACCTCTCTAATATCAAAACGACGATTATTAGTAACCATTCTTTGCACTCTTCTAATTGTTACGTTTAATTAAATTACTTTTTGAAATTTTATTCGAGAAGGAAAATTTGAGTGACTGCTTGTCCAGATTAAAAATAACAGGACACTTAAGTTATATAATTAGTTATCTATAATAATCTTAAGTATTATCAAAAAAGATATATGTGAAATAGATTATTTGATATGAACATAGATATGACGATTTCAAATCCAAACGGGTGTATCGACAAAATTATTCATCGTCCCTGTAGCGCAGAGGATAGCGCGTTGGACTTCTAATCCAAAGGTCGTGGGTTCGATCCCCACCAGGGATGCTATGTAAGGGCTAAGTGTTTTTTTGTGTTTACTACTATATTGTACATACTATAGCAAAAAAAATTGTACACTCTGGTTAACATACAAATTTTATTTATTCATTACATAATAACAATAACGGCCCTTCATCCCTTAATTAAATCGAAATTTCTTCTAAATATGTTCTCTGGGTTCAGACGACCAAACATGAAATGAAAAATCGGGATCTTATCATAAAACAATTACTTTATGAATCAAAATCTTACAAATATTTTCATATTGCAACACCTTCTGTGTGTCAGGATCTTTATTAATTAATTTGCACCACGTTTTCTCATGGGATTTATACAGACAGTTAGAAAAATCTCTATTCGATGGAATCTTGAAGAAGACATAGCTGTGGCTGTGATGCCTAACAAAAAACGTGAAACGGAATGCGTTTGCTTGGTTGTCAAAATTGATTCTGGAGGTAATGCTGAAGTAACACCACTTCTTCCCTGCAACTGATTGAGGACGGTTTTTAAGTCTTCGGGCAACGGGAATCATCTCTGCCAGTAACGTACAATACAAACTGCGCCGTGTGCTAAACATTCACTTACCTTCTTTTCTGAAATTTCACATACCTTCTTGAAATATATTTCTGAATATCTTTTGTTCATTTAGGCCTCGATGAATAGCTTCAGGAAAGCGCAGGGTCAATATTTGGATTGGTGTCAACGTTAGTAACTGCAAATATCAACATATGGAATTTTCGCAGACAAATGTGTCAATATTGGATACAAAAAGACATGTTTGAAAAAATTCTTTTGTGATAACAGGAAAAAACTATTTTGGTAAGTCCAATACGTGCAAACTGTTCAAAAGGAACTCACAATTCATAATAACTACCAAAAAGTTTTGTTTTATTTAACACTTTTGTAGAGCGCGAAATGTTTTTTAGCTATTTTAGGATTTTCGTGTCTTTAAATATTATGTCAATGATAAGAGATAAGTGCATTGAGAATCATCTTCTTGTCTGATGGAAAATGAGAACAGTGACTCAAATCAAAGCTTCAAAATCACCTCAGCTCCTCTATTTATTATCAATATCACTATGTACCCTTTCTCTATCCCTAAATCGCTTTATACGAATCTTCCACTGTTTGAAACAATTCAGGAAGTCTTTTTCTGTCAGTTCCTATAGATCACGCGCCGCTATTTCTTTTACAGCTTCAACGACTCAAATTTTGTTCTTTTCAATACGGATTTGAATGAGGTAGAAGTGGCGCGGTGCCAGATCCAGGAATTCAATTGGATTCATACTGACAAGTTTTAGACCCACTTCGCATGTTCAAATTTTTTCCTAAAATTCATCCTAATGTTTATTCCTATAGATTCAGCAATCGCATGAATTGAACAAGATTAATAGTTTTCTCGATATTTTCAATCGTGTTTGACGTGGAAAGGACACCCGAACGTAAATCATCTTCAACATCCTCGAGCAGTCTTGGAAATGCTTTAACCGATCAAAAACATTCATTGTTATACACTTGTTTCAATAAATTATCACTTTCAGTTGCAGTTTTCCAAGTTTCATGTGCAATTTCACAATAATTTTATACTTAATTTTGACGCCAATTATTTTTATGGCAAAGCAAACAGTCGCTAATTTTTGACACATGTGTACTTTTTCTTTTTACTTTCTGCTAGTCTCGATACTCAATAACCAAACGTCGTAAACATTACATACTGTAAGAATTTGATAAAAATGTTTCAAAAACAGCGTTTAGTTGTTATATCATCTTTATTGTGTGCAACAACTCACCTGACGCCCATTTTCAAGAACTCTGCCACATTTACTGGGAAATATAATCGAATATATTGTAATTATTTTTTTTGGTTATATTTTTTCAATATTCAATTCAAGTATAACACATTTATATCAAAAAAAAAATTAATTGTATCGGTTATTTATAATTTATGTTCGATATACTGATGAAAAGAAGAATCTCCTCTTAGAGATTGAGGAAAATCCGCATAAGATAACTCGAGAACTTGCCGCCGACAATGATGTAAGTAAAT
This sequence comes from Diorhabda sublineata, assembly GCF_026230105.1. NCBI lineage: Eukaryota > Metazoa > Arthropoda > Insecta > Coleoptera > Chrysomelidae > Diorhabda > Diorhabda sublineata. Next base: position 11,018,260 of record NC_079479.1, read on the forward strand.
AAAATTTTGAGAGTTTTGCATAAAAAAATATCACTCGTGCAACGTTCAGTTGATTCAGTAGTTAAATGAAGATGATCCTGATAGAAGGCAATTCTATGAATTGATGATGGGCACGATGGACTCAGATTTGCAGTTCATAAATAAAATAGTTTTACATGATAAAGCGACGTTCCATTTAAACGGAACGGTTAACAAACAGAACTGTAGATATTGGAGCAGAGAAAACCCTCACTGGATGTGTGAAGCTCACACTTAATATACTAAAGAAGTGAACGTTTAGGCTGATATCATTAACAATAAAATTATTGGTCCTTATTTTTTTGAAGACACAGTTAATGGTGAGGTTTATCTAGATTTTTTTTCATTAAATTATTAATATCTCCATTACAAAGACTTTTTCCAGTGTTAATCATCCAGATAGATCGATCTATTTATTCACCACCAACAAGACGGAGCTCCACCGTATTTTGCATGTACAGTTAGAAATTATTTAAACAAGGTTTGCCCATAGATGGATTGGAAGACGTGGAACGATCGAATGGTAGATCCACCGATTTGACTCCTCTCGATTACTTGTTATGGGGTTATTTAAAATCAACAACAACAAATAACCCCTGATGTGATACAAAATGCTATACGACAATTCCAAAACCGCCTCGGCTATTGTCAAGAAGTGAATGGTGATCATTTTGAACGTTTAATTTAATTGTAAAGTACATTCTGATTTTACATCTTAAAAATCAATTTTCTCAGTTATGATTGCAACAAATTCAAAAAACTTTATATTGTTGAACAGAGGGCTAAAATCCCTTTCCGACAAGTTGCCACACTCCCTTTTTTGGGGTGCTTATAACTCAGAAGGGGTGATGGAGGGTGATCATATTTTCATACTGTAAATTGTCAGTTTAAGAATATAAAAATGTGAGACCTATTTCAGTTTTTTTTTCACATAATATACGTCCCACGACGAGTTAAAACTATCTGCTTCTACCGGAAGTCGACTGTAACTATGTTATTTTGAATGGAGCTTGTATATTAATACATTTTTGAAATGTACGTGAAATTTTAGTATACTTTTGTCTGAAAACTTTTTACGAGACCCCTAAAAATATGGAAATAGTTTCTATTCTGTTGCGTTTAGCAATCTATATTGATAATTTTTCATTTTATACAGGGTGTGTATAAAAAATTTAACTCCATAAATATCAAATTTCTTAATTTTTTTAAATAGAACCACCCGGTTTTGTCTATTTTAATGCATTAAAGAGTTAAAAATAAGGCAAATTCTTGTATACTTTCCTATACCTAAATCTTACCGTGATCCAGATAATAAATGTTTTCTGTAAATTTTTAAATATACAGGTGTGGTCTAAATTTTATTTTGACCCGTTAATACAAGCACTAAGAAATGAAAAAGTATTTTTCTTTATTTTGTCAAATTGTATTGACTAATCGTATTCCAACTTTTAAATAAATAACACTTATTTCTCAATTTAATAACGAATAAATAAAATTAGACCAAACCTCCATCTCTAAAAATTTACAGAAAACATTTATTATCTGGATCACTGTAAAGTTTAGGTATTGAAAATTATACAACAATTTGCCTTATTTTCACCTCTGAATGCATTAAAATGGAAAAAACTGGGTTGTACTTTTAAAAAAATAAAGAAATTTGATATTTTTGAAGTTAAAATTTGAACACTTTTTATACACACCCTGTATAAAATGAAAGATTTTCAACATAGATTCAAATACGTCTGACTTTGCTAAAAGTAACCAAACTGTAATAATTCTCATATCTTTAAGGATATTCCCGCAAAAAAATAATATATAAGAGTCTCAACTCAAAATAGATGCATGTTTCGGAAAACGTTTTCAGATAAAAGTGTACTAGAATTTTACGTTGATTTCAAAAATGTATCAATACATAGGGTGTTCTATTTAAAATAACAAAGTTACAGTCAACTTTCGGTAGAACCAGAAGTCGGCCATTTTTGAAAATATTTTAGTTAAAATTATCATATCCGAAAACCCAAACGTAGAAATTTTCATGATTTTACTATAAGTATTTTGCCTTATACAGATAGTTTTAACTCGACGTGGGACTGTATAATAACGCGAAAATTTGAATTTATTCCATATATATGGACCACATTGTATAAAGATTTAAAACAAATATAATATTTTCAACTTTGTTTATGTTGTTACAAAAATAAATGAAAGGTCAATCAAAAATATTCAACCATCTGTCATGAATCCTGAGAAAACATTCAAGTGATAATTAAATAACATTAAGAAAATTGAAAAAAAATAAATAAAATCAACTCCCTTTAATCCCTCCCAGCGCGACGTTTATGTCTTTAGGAGATGATCTATTCTGGAACCATGTCTGTTATAATAGATACCATCAAACACTTTTTAATAGATTGAAATTGAGATTTTCTATGCTTTGAGTGATACATGAACATTGTTCCAAATGTCGATTATCACTTTGGAGAACGATGCTTAAAAGACTTTGAGTGTATCATCCAATATGGAAGTTAACCTATGCAATTTATTGGATTCCTTACATTTCTTGTTTTAATTGTTGTATATACCGGATTATCGTACGGAATAATCAATTAGATTTCACAGAAACTGTCATCCTGTAATCATGATATCTGTCATGAGACATAACAAATGAGAAGAAAACGAAAAACTACGTTTATATATTCATTTATTCGGTATCACATACAGCAGTTCGTTGTCTCAAGTCGGACATTAATAAGGTAACAAAATTTTTACTTTATTTCCTTCTCTCTCAGCTACTCAGTTTCTGAGATAATAACTTTGGTTTTATAAGTTATTGGGAAAATAATTACATGTAATATTTTACGTCCTTCTTTGTAATTGTGGTGTAATACTGAGTATTAAGAATTGGAAAATCTGAAAGCCTTTCTCATTCCGTATTTAATTCAGCTAAACCCCCAATGGAAATCAGAATTAAAACGTAGTTTTCTTACAGCACCGAGTTACGTGGTTCATTCCACCAAAAGAAAATTATTGCGGCACTATGGGTTCACATTATTTATTCCATTGTTTCATATATTCAAAACGTTTGTAATTGACGAAGGAATGTGATGTCCGGCGTTATTGCCAATCTATCTATAATAATCATTAACAATTTGGCTTACGATGGATACGTTCAACTAATTGAGTTGGGAACACTGAAATCCCTCTTTATGACCAGTGATGCCATATTTACCAACTTTTTGGTAGATCTACCGATTTCCACTTCAGTCTACCTATCTACCACCCTAGACCTAAGAAATACCTATTTTTTAATTAGTTTGATATATCACCACTTTGAATTATTTTTATATCGACGAGCGACGTTGCCATGTGTTGCATGAGCTATGTGACGATGCGTCAAGCATACACAGTACGCTGTTCGCGCCCATAGACAAAATTATACTGTTTTGTGGCCCATTCCCGGTTGGTTTGTTGCTGAATCAATGGTGAATCAGAGCTCCTGTTTTGTGTTGTTTTGTTGTTAAAACTAAATACTCGTAACTACGTATCAACGTTGCCGATTGCTGTTTGTTCTGTGTTGCGTGCATTTATTTATATAATGGATTCTGACAGCAACGAAAGCGATGCACAGAGTTCTAGGTTAGGAACTCCGTGACGAAAAGCTAGAAAAAGACCAAAAATATTCTAAATTATAGGAGAAAGACGAGAAATTTGCAGGTTGACTTCAAGGAAGTATCAAGGGTGAAGGATATTTACATTGCAAATCATGTAGGTGTGATCTTAAGTGTGCTGGTGGAAGATTTATTCTAAATAAACATGCCAATAGTTTAAAGCATGTAGCATGTGTGAAAGGTGAACTTTTATTCTGTGGTTTTATGCTCAGTTTATTTTAATTAATATTCCACACAGTAACGCCAACGTTGAGAGATTCTTTTCTGCAATTAATAATTGAAAACCTTCTAGAGAAATAGAATTTGCACGAAGACTCTAGAGGGATTGTTACTTACTAATGGATCCATAGCAAATAACGGGCAGCCTAGTGTAGAGCCTTTAAAATTTTTCAATAAAAATATGTATAATTTCCAAAAATAAACATTTTAAGAATAGTTCATGCATTTTTAATCTTTAAAAATCTTCTAAATTGAGTTGGTAGATGGTAGATCTACAAATTTTGCATTTTACATTCTACCAAGTTCTACCAACATTTGGCACATGATCTACTAATTTTCTAAAATTCGAATTGGATGCACTGCTTGGAATAGACACTTGGCGAATTACGATTCGAAAGCAATGCATAGGTAGAATCCTGCGTGCGCGAATGGTAGCAAGCCGAGAGTTTTTACGACAAAGACATCTTAAAGCTTCCGAAGACGTGAAAAACAGGTGTAGAATATGACGGAGACAATCTAATAAAACTGCAGAAGAAATTTCAGCTCTATAACTTAATACCAACCGCCATAAATTAAAACATGTTCATAGAAGTGCCACACACGCCCGCTGTTAAGAAAAGTACGTGGTGCGATCCATAAGTTGTTGATCTCATTTAGTGAATACAACTTTAGACAAAGTTTTAAGTTGTAGCTTTGATCTATTTTATTGTAGTAGACCCCTCAGTTTCAAAAAATGTGTCAAATTGAACTTGGAGCTGTTTAACACCAACACAAAAATATAATAGAGCCTGTTCACGGTTACTTGTGATCATCATTCGTTATTTGGCTGAGCACGAGACTCATTAGACGGTTACACACGTGCGGGAGATACTTCACGGTCACTGAAACAAAGAATATTAAATTAGTGGTAGAAACTGTTCTAAGTGACCGGCACCTAATTCTCAGCGCAATGTAAAAGCAACATCGAGTAGAATTTTTATGTTCGCCAGGACCAAGAAAGTGTAATCCGATCAATTAAAACAATGATCCAAAAGAAAAGGTAACAGCCACACCCAAAAAGTGGTAGCTCAAATATTTTGAGACTGTGAGGATATTTTTTCGATTGTCTTCGAGAAATCAGATACAATCGTGAACGCGGCATATCACTCTAACTTGATAAGTCAGTAACGTCAAAAAATTATCGAAAAAAGGCGCAGTACAATCAGCCGAGGTGTGCGCTTGCTTCATGACAATGCTCAAGTCCATACTGCTTCGCTTTCTGATGCTACTGTACACGAATGTGGCTTCACAAATATTGAACACACACCATATAGCTCTGATCTTGCCCCATCCGATAATTTTTTATTCACAAAGCTGAAGGCCGATTTAAAAGTCAATATATTTAACAGCGACGATGAAACTAAACATAATATCGAAGCTTTAGTCAAGACTGTATATATACATTCCATAATAGAAGCACGTGGTGCCCTAGTGGTGACCGTTTTCCAATAAATAAATATATATTCGAACACAAATGGAGAAATTTACAGCGACGTGCTATAAAATTATGTTTTAAGGGAACGTATTCGAAGTCGTTACTGTGATTTATGATCGAGATTGAACATTGTAACCTGATTTGAAGCTGAGAAGTTCTTAGCAAGCACACCTGCCTATCATAACTACATTGTATGAGAAAAAATAAATCCTTGCAGTGCCGAAGTTAGAGAGTTCTTCTAGTGAAGATCTAGTGAATGCGAGAAAATGATATCGATTTGATTTCAATTAGCAAGTGAGTGTGTATTTTTTTGCATTGTAAAATACTGAGCCCTTAACTAATTCTGAACATGGGGTAGGTAGGTAAAGCTCATGGTTCGTGTTACTAAGTGGATAGCCATGCAACGATCTTTTTAAAATGGAAGAAGCGTACTTACGAATTGGCAAACAGATTCATAGATGTATAAGGAAGAATTTTTGATCTTTTAAAGAAGCCCCTGCAGTCCCGGCTCTCTATTGTAGTTTGAAGATTCGCTAAAATTGAATCCAACCAGAATGGAAGGGAATATCGGAGATGCGACTCAATAAGGGCATAATAAACTGTTAAGGAGGTGGATAAGTTCAGTTCTTTGGAAACTGATCCCAACGCAAAACAGGAGGAACTTAATTTTTTAGATGAGGCGACAATATCTAACTACCATTTCAAGGAATTGTCCACGAACAAAAAGCCCTAAGGATTTTGCAGATTTAACGGTATTGAGCAGACTCAGACTTTCTAGTGTGATGGATTGAGTACGTTGCAGTCCCAATTTAAAATAATTGCTAACGACAAATAAACTTCACGAGATGTTCATTTAGTCGATGTAACAGTCATGTGAGGCCTTGGTAAGGATGATGTCAGGCGAATAATAAATTGAATTTCGAACCAGCTTCAAACAAGATCAGTAAATACCAGTTAGTAGTGTATAATTGATGATTTAATTGAGAACTTTTTTGTTTTATATGTTTTGGTGAAATTTATGGTTGATTTAGTTGTAGGATATATTTTTTTGATTGAAACTTGACTCCAGTTTCTACAAATAAAAAGTGTAGCTATGTCAAAAAATGTGGAAAGTGGAAGTTTACAAGCTGAAAAACAACAAATTATACAGCTGAAAGTGTTGTGATAATAGTTGAAGCAATTTGGATAAATAGAGCTCTCAAGTTCATTTCACGATATGGCTATAAATAACCAATCATATTATAGATCGTTAGTAGGTTTTTTTTTCACAGATAATCTGCAAACAATTACTGACAGTTTCCAAAGCAAAGTTGGTCGGTTTTAGGTCTTAGTTTAAACCAACTGCATCAATACCTGACAAGGATGGAACAGCAGCGGCTAAATTCAGATTACATTTTCTTTCAACATTTTATCAAAGATAATATTTTTCTCTACTTTGATTTTCATATTGTGTTTCCTTTGATCTTTATTGGCTAAAATTTGAAGACCTATACCTCCATTCCAGTTGTTAACTCATATAATTATTCAATAGAAACTTTTTGACATTGGAATGACAAATCAATTTGACTGAACAGAGTTCATTATGAAATGGTCCATCAACTAATTTCCTCATATTCAATTAGTAGTCATGGTGAGAATAAATATTAAATTTTCGGCTTATTTATTGCATGACGACGTCAAAATCAGATTCTTCGCATCAGAAGTGAAATTTTAAAATTCTCGAATGGATTAAATTAAATTATTTCATATCTTTCCAAAATCTCTATCATAAATTAATGATTTGTGATAAAATCAGAATATTATTTATTTTTACTTTTTTTTTATCAATTAATCAGTGGATGACATACTTTTGACAGTTACATAACCATTGGTGAGACTTGCTTTATATCATCCATCTACTTTCAAACAATCAGAAACCTTTGTATGGACATAGAAAAATGTCTTTCTCATAATCCTGATTGCTTTCTGACAGAACTTTCGTGAGATGAAATATAACTGCTGAGTAGAGAAAAGCCCAGCTCACTCAATTTAAACCACTTCTTGTTCTGTTCGTTCTATTTCAAAATGTATTGAGAATAGGGCCCTTGCAGTGGTCGGTAATTTGGGTATTTAACATATTTAAATATTTATATATCACTTCTTATTTATGAATTTAGGTTGAATTATATTATAACTTAAAATATCATAAATCGCAAATATAAATTGATGATAAGTTGAATAATAACACGTGACAGAAAACATGTTTCTATTAGTTACTGTTGTTGTGATGTAGAAAGTAAGTAAATACTGAAACGTGGTCGCCGCGTGTCGCCTTTCAAACGTCATTCTGTTGTTGTGAGTGGAGGCAATTAGTTGTTTAGTGCGATTTGTATTTTTGTAAGAGTTTCAAAGATTATTCAAATTGAAATACGAGGAGTAAAAGTAGATAAGTAAGTACTACTAATTAGACTTTATTCAAATGTAGTCATGAAGATGATAGCTTTGAAGGTTATGTTTTGATTTGACTTATACGTTGAACAACTTGTACAAATAATTTTTTTAGATGTTTGTAGATATTTAAACCGAAAATTTGGCTTTACCATAAATGCCTTATTACTTGTTATTTTTGAGTACGGATTTCTTTTAACTTCTAAAATGGGCGGTGATGAATAAACTTCTAAAATATTTGATGGGGAATCACTCTTAGCAACTGTAATGTTGATATCCATTGATGTATGTTGAAGTTCTTCTAATGTTCTTCTAATGTTGTGTTTTTGTCGTTTTAATACCAACGGACGAGTTGTCACGAAATTCCTCTTTCCAGTCTTTCTGGCAATCGAATTTGGTTGAAACAGCTGTATTCAGAATTTTTTTGCATTATGTTAGTTTCCACATGTATAATTTTCCAAATCTGTTTCAAGCTACAGTAAAAAATAGCGATGAGTTAACATATTTTTAAAACCAATAGATAAAAATAACATTGAAATGGTCTTCACAAACAAATACTGGGCTGCCAAGTTTGAAACACGCATAATCCCTTCTTATAGCTTAAAACCATTGTTTTTGTCGCTTTTCCTCTTGAGGGACTTGCACTACAATTGGTATATATACTAGTGTTTGAACATTCTGGCACAATGCATCAACGATATCTTCATCTTGTATTCTACAAAATTGAATACTCACAGCCGTGCGAGTGTTCTTATAAAAGAATCGCAACAACTCTGCTTAAACTGTATTAACTAACCTCACCTAAGTCTGTTTACTTACTTTCTACGTCACATAACGTGACACTCAGTCATGTGACAACAAAAACGTTTTGGCACGGCGCTTAGATATTTAAATTTATTTATTATTTTCATGTACCAATATACCGCTGAAAAAAATTAAAAAATAGTGTGTGATTAAGAACGATATACTAAACGTGGTTAAGGTATAAAAAAAGTATGCAAGGACCTTATTTCAAATGAATACTAGTATCGGAAGCGATTTTTGGTGGAATTTGATTTAGTCGGGTTTTCTCTTTTGATTCCTTCTTTCATTTAAATATCTCGCTTGTTTTATAATCTGTCTCTGTCTCTTATTCTTAAATCTATCACAATTCTGCGTGCGTTTTATCGCAGGAACTCTCCGGACAAATTACTCCCAGGTTGAAAAAGCGAGGGGTAGGTTGAAGGTACTGGTTGTATTTTATCTTTTAAATACAGGACCGTTCTATGTGAAAATAGAAAATAAAAATTTTTCAATGCATTCTCCATATGGTAAGTAATATAATAATACTTGGGGTGGCTAACTATTGACGGTTGAGGTGTAAAATAAGTGAGTACATCAATTTGATGTATCAAATTTATTGTTTCAATTATTTAACAAGCTAAAAGTATGTGAAGTGTGGTCTAGAATATAACGTGCATAATATTGAAAATTAATATGAAAACCTATACAATATTCAAAAATATACAAAGCCATATCACAATTTTAGGGGTAGATGATAGTTTAATGACTGGTTTTTTAAATAATCATATCAACTTTTCAACAGACTGAGAAAAAATGTTTAAAGTCTCATTGAAGAAGATTCTTGACTGATATATCATTTTATTGGTTGTTCTACTACCTTAACACAAACCTGTTATGAAAAGAAAGATGTTATTAATTCTTTACACACGATTTTTTATTGCCAAAATAGTTTCATTGTAAAATTAGTTTTGTCCATTTTTTGTGTACACAATAATTCCTATTTATGGAGAACGCTTAAGAAACCAAAACTGGCCTTAACTACTTCTATTGCTTTTAGATGTTATACAAGCTGCGTCCAATGAATTGTGATTTTGTTTACCGCTCCCCATGAGAGAAAGCAACTACCTTTCGGGCTAATACTACGACGAGTATTGAATTACATCTTCAGTGAATAACGTAAGGTCCCCCGAACTTTCTATCGATATCAACAACCCTAATGACTCGAAATTATAAGGAGACTAGTTTCGACGTTTTTGCTTTTCATCAGAGCAGCGTAGCAGCTTCTTCTTCGAAGCTTGTAACTCGATCTCAAGGCACCACCAGCCAGCGCAGGCTATTTGGTTCATGTAGTTGAACGTTACCTAGCTATGTTGATACGGCGAAAAGAGGTACTGCAATCGTTATGCAAGATATTAACAAAGCATGACCATCGACCAGAATAAGAAGTAAGGGCAAGATCGGCCTGTGGAAACATCGTCGCAAGAAAACGAGTAAACTCCAGGATCATGGGAAGGGTACTGGCTGTTGAGTTGTAAGCTCCCAAAGTAGTCATGTCACAGATGCTCTACGGAAACCCAATGACCCATTTAATTCCTGCATCATGGAAGGTGATCAGTAGTCACTTCAGCAACAGCCAAGGCGTAAGCACGATAAAGTAAATGACCGGAAAGTCAGAACGAAGTAACGATTAGGTGCATTTAGCTTGTAACGTTTTCACTGCTCACAGCTTGCCTTACTTTTGTTGTTATAAACATTATACGATATAAACTCACCAACTTCTTTTTGTAAATAATTTTCTTTATAAGATATCTTTGACATATTATCTTTGAGCAGAAATATTTACATATCATATTTCATACCTCTTTTGTAGTTTTATATGTACTTGATGGTGTCATACTGGGTTTCCGGGATTTCAAGTTATTTAGCACGGTTTAATTTTTCCTTGTTGAACTATTTTTCTATAAACAAATTGAATGTTTGGCTTTTTTTATTTTGAGGTTAAGTCTTGGTCTACATGACGCAAGTATTATTCGAAATTTGCCAGACGTGGTATAACTGGTTGCAGAATTACGTTGCTTGTAAAAGCCAAGATGCTTCTCCTTAGAAGGTTAGAACCACATCTAGTTAACTGTTCACGAATTAAGTTATTCGTACAGTATTGTGGAAATTTTGCGGATATTGATTTATGGTTGCTCAGTCCGTTGAAAGGTTGTTGTGATAAGTGATTTTTTAGCTGGTGTTTTTGAAATTGAGCTATTGTTGCACCTAGATAGATTGTCGTCATGACGTGTGACCCGATTTTGCTCAAGAAGTCCGCTGCTAACTTCATTCATATTTTCCTTTTGACTGTCAACCAATGTGGAATTTTTCATTATGGATTTGATTATAAATTTTAAATGTGGCTCCAAATTTTATATTTGCGGAAGTAGTGATATTTCTGAGAATTTGACAATTGGAGAGGTAGTTACCTTGTTCTTTTGGTCAGCGACCGTGATAGCGTGAAGATTAATTTCTTCAGAGATTTTTGAAAAGCGGGATTTAGTCAGCCTAAAGGAGCCTTCCGCCGATTTTAAAAATTCTGGAATATAAAATTGTTGATTGACTTTTAATAAGAAGTAGATATAAGTTCCCTTCGTTAAAAAGGAAGGGACCTAGTTTTGGACATAGGACCTTTATTGGGGCTTAAAATTTAGAAAACCTTAATTTGGATTTAACCTCAAACAATTAACTGAATGAACTTCTTTAATTCCTAACCGCATTTCACGAATATGGTCCTATATATCCTCCTATATATCCTCACAAGAACCTTATGTGTTGCTAAAGGTTAGATTCACTCATATTAATTCTTTTTGCTGTAAAATTTACTTCATTATTTTCTGTAAACCAGCAAACTCATGAGTTTTGCGGGTAATTTTTTTTAATCTAGGTTTTTTTGGTAATTTCAAACTTCAAATATAGATTTTATTTCGAATATAATCGACCGACCTTCATGTGTTTCATTGACTTGCAGAAGGCCTTCGATCGAATACAATTGAAAGACATAATACACCTTCTCTATGATAGACAGATACCATATAATGTCATTAAAATAATCGAAAACATATACTCAAAAAATACAATCCAAGCAAAAATAAATGATGACCTAACTGAACAGATACCTGCAAATAGGGGCATTAGGCAAGGGGACTCTCTCAGTCCGCTCCTATTTAACATAGTGATGGATGAAATCATAAAACAAGTACGCAAACTAAGAGGATACAAAATGGGAAATGAAGAAGTCCTGTGCTATGCAGACGATGTGGTACTGTTGGACGAGGAAGAGGACGATCTGCAAAGGCTACTGTACCAATTTAACAAAACAGCAAAAAAGTTCAATATGATAATATCAGCGGCAAAGACAAAATCAATGGTTACTTCCAAGACACCGATCAGATGTAAGCTTTTGGTGGACAAAATAATACACCAGGAAATGAAATTTAAATATTTGGGAATCGAAATATCTGGACACGGGGACGTGGAGACGGAAGTAAGAAACGAAGCTACAAGAGCCTCAAGTGCAGCTGCATACCTAAATGACACAAACTGGCGAAATAAATACATTCGAACTGAAGTAAAAGTCCGCATATACAAGACCGCAATCAGACCTATATTATCCTATGCAGCAGAGACCCGACTGAGACCTCTAAAACGAAATGAATATTGGAGACTACAGAAATGAAAATAGTTCGAAATATAGCGGGAAGAACACTAATGAATAGAGAAAGTAGTGAAAACATAAGATACATCAACCTATTTGTATACCTTTCTCACTTTAGGTTAAAAAATTGAGTGGTGCCCCTTTGGGAAATTGAAAGCATACAAATTTTTTATACCTCATAAACACAATAAAATCTTGCAACAAACCCCGATAACACACATTAACATGATGAGCTTAGTCGGAGCCCAAAATGTGACCTTTTAGGTCACAAGCTAACGAGAATGAGGCCCAAAAGATGATGATTAAAATACCACGTCATTTGGTCATCTTCAAGTCCGTAGTGTTGGTGAAGGAGAAAGATAACTTGGTTTTTGGTTTCGACTATTCAGTTCAATAAATAAATGAAATTTAATCAATTCCAAACAAAATCCAGACGATTATGTTAATGATCTGCAATTATTGGTATCAACCTCATGTTAAAATAATAAGAAATTAGAGTGATTAGCGGCATCATACAAATTCCAGCCTCTGAAAATTCAACAGGGAATAAAACTCACTGATTTAAAGATTAAATAGTTTATTTATTTCTCTCTATGATATTACAATAATTAATAATTATAATCACTTACATTTGAATCCGCTTCAATAAAAAATTATGTAATGAGTGACTTCTAAATCGGTCAAATGGGTTCGTTCAACTTATTTTGTGTTATGTTTCAATGGTTTTTACTCAAATAAACTTAAGTTAGATTTCTAAACTCATACGTTCGCGCTCGCACTGACGCTTTCGCTGGCGTTCGTAATCTGTTTCTTATAGTACATTTTTTGGTAATTTCCGTAAGCAGTGAAATCGGGTTTAGCTCACCCCCTTGGTCTTTTTGTTGTTTAAGATAATTCTTGGATGGTGTTATGTTATTTCCATATATGATTTTTTAAACTTTATTGTCTGTATTTGACACCTCTTTCTTCAAAGAAATTCCATAATTCTCTATCAATTGGACTCTATTAAAGCTTTTTCTAGGCTTACATAGAATGAAAATAATTATTATCATCCGTGACATTGATGAAGAGATTTTTTGTGAGTTATTTGTAATTATAATTACTTTTCATTTACTCTTTAAAATTCGAGTTCTTGAGACCTGTATACTTGATTCTCTACATTCGTACCCTATTTTATAGCGTTTCTCAATATCTTCTTTTTATTTATTTCTGGCATTAAAAATATCCTGTTGCTTTAGTAAGAACTACGATGGTCGAACGTGAGAAAATCAGTGCGCGCGATACGTCTCCACATAGTAAAAATCCCTGCGCTTTAACTATGCATACACTATTGGTAGGCCAGGTCAGATAATATTATAAAATAGTGCCATTCTAGCCTTGTTTTAATCATTCTTTCAAAAGTTTTTGTTATTCAGGGCATTCGAGATATAGATCGATAAGACATAAATAAATTTCGGTCCTTTTGTAGTTTTATAATAGACAGATGGTTCTTTGTTTCAGCTGTTCAAGGTACTTACCTTCTACCCTTTTTTTTATTAATTGGGTTAAAACGTTCTTCGCCGTCTTCCAATTCCCAGTTTCCATTTTTCTCGATCTTCCCAAATTTCTTCTTCCAATCCTCTCTCTCGAATATCCTTCTCGATACCTTCTCTCCAACTTAATCTTGGTCTTCCTCTCTTTCTTCTTCCTTGTGGTGCCCAATTTAAAATTTGTTTGGGTATGCGGTCTTCAGGCATTCTTTGGACATGTCCGTACCATCTTAACTGATTCACCCTAATGTCTTCCGTAATCGTGTGTTGCACCTTCATGATCTCCCTGATTCTGTCGTTTCTTATTTTTTCCAGTCTTGATATTCCTGCCGCGCGTCTCCAATAATCCATTTCTGTGGCTTCAAGCATTTTGACTGTTTTTTCTTTTAGAGGCCAGACTTCGCTACTATATGTTGTTATACTTTTTATTATGCTATTGTATATTCGATGTTTGTTTTCCTTGGATATTTGTTTGTGCCACAATACACTATTTAGTTGTCTTATTGCTTGTCTTCCTTGGTTATTTCTTTGTGCTATTGCTTCATCTAATCTTCCATCATTAGTGATGATCATGTCTAGGTATTTGTATTTTGTACAATGACTTATTTTTTGATGTGTTTCTTCAAGTATTAAATTTTATTGTTCTCCTCCAATACACATATATTCCGTTTTACTAAAGTTTACTTCTAGACCCCATTTCCTGTATTCCTCTACTAGCTTTCTTGTCATATATTCTAAGTCTTCGTAGTCCTGTGCCAAGATTATTTGGTCATCTGCAAAACACAGGGTATATAGTGTGGAATCGATTAGTGGAATGCCCATGTTCTTACATTTCCTTTTCCAGTGTGCTAGTGCGTGTTCCAGGTATATCTTGAAGAGTGTGGGCGACATACAGCATCCTTGTTTTAACCCCTTCTTGATGGAAAATCCTTTTGAGACCTTGTTTCCTATTTTTACTTGTGATTTACTGTTTTCATAAAGCTTTTGTACTGCTTTTATTAGGGCCGCATTTATATTTGTTCTTTCCAAGGCATCCCATAGTTTTGTTTGCGGTACGCTGTCATATGCTTTTTTAAGGTCAACATACAAAAGGTGGAGTTCTTGATTTTTGGCGGTTTTCTTATCAATTATTTGCGAAATCGTAAATAAATGATCAATAGTCGATCTCCCCGCTCTGAAGCCTGCCTGTTCTTCTGCCTCCATGTTGCAATATTCCTGTTCGATTTTATTTTTTATGATTTTTCCATAAATTCTGGATATTGTACACAGCACTGTAAGTCGCCGGTAGTTGTCGCAATTTACTCTGTCCCCTTTTATATATACGGTAGTCATATAAGATGTTTTCCACTCTTGGGGTAGCGCTTCACCATTTATACACTTCTGGAAAAGCATTTGCAGATGGGAAAAAATTTTTCCGTGCCATTTTTAATTAACTCTGGTGCTATTTGACCCGGGCCTGGAGATTTTCGATTCTCTAGTGACTGAAAAACGTCTTTTACTTCTTTAATTGTAATTCTAAGCGGAGATGTGATGATGTTTATATTGTCCTGTTTTTGATTTTTGAACTCTGGTCTTGTTTCTGTAAACAATTTAGAGAAGTACTCATCCCATTTTTCTAATGTTATTGGCGATATCAGATTATTTGATCTATCTTCTCGAAGAGATTTTAAGGTTTTCCAACTTTCTGTGTTTCTGCTGCCTCCTAGGTAGGTGTTTATTTGAGTGCAGGTATTTTCCCATGTCTCGTTTTTCTTTTTTGTTATAGCTTTTCTTACTTTTGTCTGTGCTTCTTTAAAATTTCTTTTATCATTATCATTTTTCGTGCATAGAAACTTGGAGAACTTTACTTTCTTATCGTTTATGAGATCCTCAATTTCCTTGTCCCACCAGTACGTTCTTGGTCTTCTAGTGTTATCGGATCTTCCCAGGGCTTCTTCCGCTGCAGCAATCATGCTTCTTTTGATAAAGCTGTAGTGTTGTTCCGGATTGTCAAAATTTTCCTGTACCAGTTTTCCATCTAGACGTTTTTGATATAAGTTCTTTACACTTTCCTCTTGTAAGCTATTTAGATTGAACCCATTAATTTTTATTTCAAAGGCTTTTTCTTGTTGCTGTTTTTCTATTTTATTTATCTGCATGAAAGGTAAAATTTTTGTTCTAAGTAAGAAGTGGTCGCTGCCACAGTTGCCCCTCTTTGTACTTTAACATCCTGTATTCTAATTTTTGTGTTTTGTCTTATCATTATATAGTCTATAATAGATCTTAGGTCCCGTGTATGCTGTACCCATGTGTATTTATGTATCATTTTGTGTTGGAAGAAGCCATTCAGTATTTTTAATGTATTTTGTTGGCATAATGTAATAAGTCTGTTTCCATTATCATTTGTTACTTCTTCCCCGAATCTTCTTACTATTTGATCGTCTATTTTCTTGCCTGTTCTTGCATTTAGGTCTCCTAGGATAATTACCTCTCTTGAGGTGCCTACTTTAGGAATTTCTTCGGACAAACATTCAAAATAGTCATCTTTGTTATTTACTGTGTCGTCTTCATTTACCCCATATGTTCCTATGACTGTCGTTTTGTGTCCGCAAATAGCTATATTTATTTTGATAATTCGTTGATTGACTGCTTCCCACGATGACACGTATTTTCTTAAACTTTTCTTAATTAATAAAGATACTCCTTTCTGAGCTCGTTTGTCCTTAGATATTCCCGAATAGAAGTGATCATAATGACCCAAATTTTCTGAACCTTGTCCTTTCTTCTTTGTTTCCGTTAGCACCACTATATCCATATTTAGTTGTCTTATTTCTCGTAGAACTTCATTGATTTTGGTGGAGAGGCCTTGTACGTTCCATGTTCCTAAATTCATTTTCCGTTTCCGTTGCTTTGGTCGACTTAATTTTTTACTTTTCCTATTCCGAGGCTTTTGACTGGGATTTTAACCTTTAAAACCAGGGTTTTAAATCGGAGTGCCTTCTCCTAGATAAATTGCTTTCTCTGCAGCTAATGAGTTTTATCTACCCACTTTCCTCTTTTATTAACCCTAGAAGCAAGGGTTGCCACTTGCGCCGGATCCGTCGAGCTGAAGTTCTTCTTCTTCGCCTTCTCCGCCGATGTGGTCTTCACCCGTATCCCTGGGTAGGGGATTGCGTTATACCCCGCAACATTGGGTCCCCAGTAGAACTTAGCCACCGACTCTTTTGAGTCGGGCCCACCCCCGCGTCTTGGACGCGCCTGCTGAGATTTGCCTAAGTGAGGTCAGAGACGATAGCTCTGGGTCTCCTTAAGCCGGGTTAATGCTCATATATGGTGCTATGAACAAAGGCAAACCTAACTTTCTACCCACCAATCGTAAAATTTGTTTCGCAGGCATATTTCTGATAATATCATATGTTATATTATCATTTCCGGGAGCTGCACGAGTAGATTCTGCAATATTCAGTTCTAAGATATCAAAACATTTATCGATGTGGTGATTGCTGGGGCTCTCAATTGGTTCTTTCACTATATTTGGAACAAAACTTGGCTTATGAGGCTGTCAGGTTTTGGTTGTTTCTTCATAGTTGAATTTTTGTTTGATATTTTCTGAACAAACTCCCATTGATTCATTTGGTGAGAGATGGCGTTGCAGAGCAGACGAAGGTACCTTTATAATTCATGCAGTGGCTGTCACTTGATTGGATAGCTCGCGGTGTACAACTATAAACGTTGTCGTTCAAATAATTTCGCTTTCTAATGTTTATTAAATAGCCGTATTTCCTGGTTTTAACCTTGATGGCATCATTCTTTGAGCTTAGATGTAAAATATGGTAGCTTTGCATCTTCAATTTCTTATTTGGGACTGATCTGGACTGAATACTGGATGTGATAAGATTTCAATACCTCAAAGCTTCTTCTTATTCCATGTAGCTTTCGCAGTTTGTGGTTCAGCATTTTCTTGTTGTAAGTTGAACATACTGTGTAGTATATACTTCAGTATTGATAGCTCGACCATCTGGAAAGACTTTGAAGTACACTAGACCTTCATAAATCACAAGACTTTCCACTAGAATCGACCTCTCATTACGACGAGTTCAATGCTTTTCTATGTCTGGAATATTGAGAGAAATAAATGAAACGCTAATTTATGGGTACGTTTGGAAACCGACTATTCTTATGAGACGCCTCCTGTGTATAAATCACAATAAAAAATATGTGGAATTATCTCTACTCACCAACTAGAGAATTGATTGTCGAAAATGAGATGTGTGAAATATCAATAACAAAAATGATTAGTTTTGCCTTTAACTGCAAATAACTATAAAATCCGCCATCTTTGCGAACTGTTTCCTAATATTATGGTGGTTATTAACCTCGGAGGTCATATAAAACCAATATGAACTTAGTTAAACCGACGCGAGGACAAGGTTGGTAGAAATCAAAATTAATTTCATAATATTGTTAAACATTTGAAAGTTAGTTTAGGAATTCATGTGAACATACATATGTATAAGTAAATAAAGCGTGAATTGCTTACTATAAGTCACAGATAATCATGAGGAAAGGCCACGAAAGAAAATGTATACAGATAGTTATAAGTCATATAAAATAAAGTTGTATATAGAGTGGTATACAGTGATATATAGAATTGTGTATAGTTGTACATAGAAGTAAATTAGATAGAAATTGTATTCAATGTATAAATAATCAA
Source organism: Diorhabda sublineata (assembly GCF_026230105.1). Classification (NCBI taxonomy): domain Eukaryota; kingdom Metazoa; phylum Arthropoda; class Insecta; order Coleoptera; family Chrysomelidae; genus Diorhabda; species Diorhabda sublineata. The sequence continues at coordinate 11,036,768 of NC_079479.1, forward strand.
TGAATCTAGTGACTCAGAAGATGTCGTTCATTATTCACCCTGTATTCACTCGTATACTACGAGGTGTGACGACTTCAAGATGAAGTAACAATAAAGCCAAAAAATATTTCTTCATGTGATACATCTTTAGAACCTAGTACCAAAAAAACTCTCATTATTATTGAGTAGAATGAAAATCTTTGAACTATAAACAAGGACAAAACAGTTTTTCTTGTTTGAAGAAAAGATGTGAATAAAATATGGAAGTTTAGAGTGGACAATGCTGGTCATCGGTCGATAGATGAATACTAGACATTAAACATTATTGGGGAACTTGTGTCATTTATTTCTTTGTCAAAGTGTGACTTTGATCCCTTAAGATAACACCGTAACCCGTAACGCATTCAGCAGCAAAACTTATTTTGAAGCCTTGTTTACAAAATGCACTTGTGACAATCATGGTGGAACTATTTATTTACCAATGTTCAGATAAGTGTAAATAAGCCTTTTCTTAAGACAATGTTGATTTTTGCGTAATACCAACGATAAAATAGTTATTCTTCAAATTTTTGTGTGTATGTTTTGTTATATAAAAGTATTAGTATTAGTCAATAGATCCGGGAGATGACGATTTTCAAAGCTCTTTGCAGTTAGAGGTAACTTTATCCATTTTTGTCATTGATGTTTCGAACACACACGTTTTCGAGTTCTAATTCTCTCTTTAGCTGGCGAGTAGAGAGATAACACACATTTTATTATCTTTTGTCATCAATAGTACGGTGATATTGGTTTTCTGACCAAATGAGGCGCTGAATGTAGATAATTATGTTTTTTTTTTCGGACAGGTGTCATATTTCGATTTGGAGCGCCATCTTTCACCGAGCACATTAAGTACCATATATTTTGCAATGCTATCTGACCCATAATGGCAGGGACGTCCCATCCAGTAGTTAAAACTCGTGCAGCCGTCCTATGCGCTGACGTGTCACGCGTCCAGAGCTTCCCCTACTCAATTACCACCTAATTGTTTAATTCACTAGTAAATTCTACCATACATTGAAAAAAACCCTTATAACAAACTTAACATGAAATTTTATCATGACAACTGGCCAAAAAAACTCAGTAAATTGATGTCAAGTTATCAATTGATATTATTTATATAGTTTGTGTTATAATGGTTAAAATTCTTATTAACTCAGCTGTAGCTTTACGTTTAACGGTATTTTCTGTTAACTAGTCGCGGTATGCGAGATAATAAGCGGTATTTTGTGTTAACTAGTCGCGGTATGTGAGCTGTTACTCAGTGTTGTCTGTTAACTAGTCGCGGTATGCGAGATGTTAATCATTATTTCCTGTTAACTAGTCGCGGTATGCGAGATACTGATCGGTATTATCTGTTAACTAGACGCGGTATGCGATATGTTAACCAGTATTATCTGTTAACTAGTCTCGGTATGCGAGATGTTAGTCGGTGTTTTCTGTTAACTTGTCGCGAGATGTTAACCGATGTTTTCTATTAACTTGTCGCGGTGTGCAAGTTATAAACCCGTATTTTCTGTTAACTAGTCACGGTATGTGAGTTGTTTATCGGTATTTTCTGTTAACTAGTTGCGGTATGCGAGATGTTAATCAGTGTTTTCTGTTATATAGTCGCGGTATACGAGTTGTTAACCGGTATTTTCTGTTAACTAGTCGCAGAATGCTCGATGTTTACCGGTGTATTTTTTTAACCAGACCCGATATGCGGGATGTTGGATGTATGGTGGTTTATTCTTTTAACGTCACGGTACGCAACTGTTGGTTTTTGACATCCGAAGCCTCATAGCCAAAGTAAACTTTTGATAACGGCGGTGTATTTACGGAAATTAAATTGGTGTTGGAGGAAAACGACGAGAGGTTAAAGTAATGATTGATGAAAATACTTCTCAAAGGCGAGTTGAAAAGGACATTATGTCATAAATATACTAAATAAGATCTGATTTCGCTTACTGTACAAGTTTTACTATAAAAATTATAAAAAACAATGAAATGACAATACAAATTAGACAAACTGCAACAAAAGTCTATCGATCTATTCGGGCAGATTAATATTTCACCTGAATAGAGGTAACTACGTAGAGCGGTTTATGAGTTCTTTGTCTAACATTGAAAAATAGGTTATGAATGAGTTTTTCATCATATTCTCCCTCTATTTTCACACACATTTCAGTACTCAAACTTCTATGCTACTATAAAAATACGATGTATCTTTAAAGATGAAATTTTTGTGAACCGATTGTCTAATTTTATCTTCCTTGTTGAATCTTTTACTCCTTAACGCGGCCTTCAGCTTTGCGAACAAAAAATATTCAGACGGGACCAGGTCAGAACTAAATGCTGGGTGTTCAAACTTTGTGGAATCATACATCCGATCATAGCTCAATCAATAATCACTCGTTTTAATTGATCGGATTACACTTTCTTGGTCCTTGTGGCAAAGCAAAGAAATTACTGACAATAATCTACTCGACGATGCTTATGTATTTCACTGAAAATTGGAGGCACCCACCGTGCACTTATTTTTGTCATATTCAAATGTTTGGAATCCTTCGAATATTCTGTTTTAAGGCGCTGGACACTTTCGTGTGGCAATTTCTTTCACTAATTTAACGGTATCTGGAGTAGTCACCGTCGAAGGATCTCCCGCAATTTGGTCATCTTCTAAAGATTATCGTCCCCAGCGAAGAAACTTTCAATTGTTCAAAATTATGGACACGAGTCACCGTGAACAGCCTTTATTCTGTTTTTGTTTTGTGGTGCACTTAATCATTCTTGAGTTAAAACATTGATATCAAAGCGAAATTCAATTTGAATCATTGTTTCAAAATAATTTGACGAAGAGATTCAGACATTTGTCATATTTGTGGACAAGCTTTTCAATACCCTCTTCAAAGAAAATTGCCGCCAATGAATTTAAGTACAAAACAAACCTTAAAACTTCTGGAGTTCCATAGACAAAGCAGTAATGGCGAATCTGCGGTTTTCTCTAACCATTCTGTCAACTAGTTGAACCAGGTCATCTCAAACGATAGATTTGCGTCCTTGGCCCCCTTCATCATACACATCATTACGGCTAACTTCAAACTTTCGACACCATTCACTTACAACACAATCATTCTTGAAGTTTTCCATTCTCCGATGGATTTCTGCAGCACTTTGGCCTTCAGTCTGTAGAAAACGAATCATACTTTGCAATTCACACTTGGCGGGAGCATCAATAATGGCGGAAATATTCACGTGACTGTGCTCTTCGCTTACAGTGCATGCCCGCTTTCTTCTGCACACGTAGCCTCTGCATGGAGCGATCGGAGGTTGAAAAAAAAAACAGCTCTCATAGAAACAAAACAATTCTGGGCTGAGCGGAGCGGAGCATAAAAATTTTCAAAAAATAGTTTAAAAGATCTAATTTTTCAAACAAATGCATAAATTTTCTGATTTTTATTGAAAGTGAGAAGCCGAGCCTGGTAAAACATAAAGGGTTTCTGGATTCTTCTTCTTTTCGTATAAGAGTTAGAAAGAGGGAATTTTACGAAATTAATGTTTATAATTACATTGTTTCTTGTGCAAGAAAATAATAGAATACATTGATTAAGTTTCTTAAGTCACTAATGAGTATTTCCCGAGTGAAACTAAGATATACAAATTGAATTACGTTTCGGAAAGTTTAAGAAATCCTCAAGATATAAGAATAGAAATCTCATCACGATATGAATTTAAATGAGTTTTTTGTTTAATGAGATTCAAAGAGAGATTTTCTAAGATATTTTAATCAATTTCGACCCGTTCCACTTCGATGCACTATTTTTGAATGTTCATCTTAAATATAAGATTACAGGCTTTTTAACTATACACATACAGACAAATCATTTGTTCCAACAATAATAATCAATCAAAGTTCATAAATAGTAAGACAGCATATCAATTTAAAATTAGGTGTAGTTAAAAATAAACAATAACACTCCGTTTCCAGGCTACGTCTTCGGAAGTTAATCATTACACTTGGTGAACCTGATTAAGACAATGAAACAAAATCTTGGATGCTACCATGGTTTTACTCATAAAGTGTGCTCTTGAGCTATGGGAAGGTAAAGTATCAATAAATCTTCTGTTATAAATAACTTTTTAGTTTACGTTTCCTTTGCAAAAAAGTATTCTTATCTTGGAAGTAGTTTTGTCAAACCAAATAATATTTAACTTAGTTGTCTTTTTTTGAGGATTTCAAACTTTTGTCTTGTGTTGTAAATATTTCCACTGATGTTTCAAATGAATTTCCCATTTTTGGTCGATGAAATTATAATATACAATTCAAACTATATTCAATGTCTACAGTTACTACTTATTTCAAAAACTATTTCGTAATTGGGTATGGAAATGTATGTCAAATAAATTACTGTTGCATATCATCCTCCAGTTACTTTTCCAAATTAATCACACCTATATTTGAATAAGTCCATCTTGGCAAAAAATATTCATGTTGTTTATAAACTTTCTTGTTAGCTCTTTTTTATATTGGAGATATTAGCAATTAACTTAAATCCAAATTTAAAAAGATGTATTATTTAAATTCATAAATTTATATATAACTATTTTAAATAGCTTAAATATAACGAGAAAACGAACTTGTAAAATTTTCTAGCCTACTTTTCTTATATTTCCCTTGGAAACGATTATTGTGAACTAATTTTAAGTTCGAATTTTCATGCATGTCCATTTGTATTTCTGTAACGATTCAATCCAAAGCGGGACTGTTGAGTATGTCTGCATTTATATGAGCTTCTTGATCTAGAATATGGGCGGACGCAGAACCGTGAGCTCCCGTTTGATGCCCAAATCCAATTCTTACTTCACCTTGTAACCTAACCTCATTATCCAATATTTTAATTCCACTGTTAACGTTTAAATCAGCAATTGGCTCTTCTCCTTTAATAATTCTTTTACCTAAAAATGTATTCAAATTTTATTTATAACTTTGAAAAGGAAGTGTGTATTTCATGCAACATAAATTTGACCAACGAGGTCGTCAGACCAAGTTAGATAACACATTGAACGCAACAAACATTTTCTACACTAGTTGTATTCAATATTTTTACTACATCTATGCAAAAACCACAGATATTTTTTATTAATATTGAATAATATCGATCAACTAACATTGGAAAAAATCACAAATAATCTATTGATATAATCTTCACCAAAGGTAACGTCCATTTTAAGCAATTTTCATACTGTTAAAACATTAGTATTGTAACTAAGCTGGAATTTCTGGAACCGTTGGTGTTTTGAATTGGTTCATAAATCCAATAATACATTAAAAAATTGTTGCGTAATCGTAAAGATAAAATACCAAATTTGAAAAAGAGAGTTATATATGGAATTGGTTGTGGTGATATTGGGCAGTCTAAGAGATCAGTTAATGTCCGGTTTGAAGAGCATTTAAAATAAGTACCGACCAAAAAATCGATTATTGCTGATCCAGCTGTTAGACATTAATATCAATAATATAAAATTTATCCAATAATAAGTTGTTAGATACATTTGGAAACATTGAAATTGCTTAAGATAAGAACAGTTCGAGGAAAAGCCAATTCCTTAGAGCCCACTCTATAGTTTAGTAGTCAAGGAATAAATGTGAAGATTCCCGCCAAGGAGGTTTCCCTGCTGGCATCAATTTTCACAAGAGAAGGTTTATTGGTGGAAAAAATTAGTATAAAACAGGTAGGTCAAGTTGATAGGTTTTAATTCAGCTTCAGTCTTTGAAGACGATAACTTGGTTAACGAAGTGCACGTCAGATAGTGTAATTATAAGTTATGGTGTAGTGGTGGTGTGAACAGTGTTCAACAAATTAATTTTCTAACATTATCCTTCTTGGAAAGTGACAGTTTTGCAGAGGTTATTCATTCCTCATCACTAAAAGCTAGGGTAGTGCATTTTCACCTCTGTAACTAATGAAAAACCGTTTATGGGAGGAATTTTGTGCGTTTATGTTATATGTCCAATAAATTTGATTCTTCTTCCACTTGATCTTCGTTGTCAAAACTTCGTTGTTTGTCAGTTTTTGACGATGGCACAAATAATATGGGGTTTATCTCTTCGCTAATCCTTTTTTAGAGCGGATCTCTACGATATGCAATTTGGCAATACCATACTATACCGAGCAGTTTTAAAATGTTGCACAAGAGCTGAAAAAATGCTTAGTAACTTTATTCAAAAATTTGTAAATGTGATCTCTGGTAGAAACCGGACGTCGAAGCTCAGGCACTTATTGACTAGGCTTTAGACGAGACAATGTTATTTAAATCCTCCTAGTTTGAGAACTACATAGAGAAAGCTATATACTAGGGTAGCTCAAATATGAATCATAATTTTTAAATATTTGTTTTTTGGGCAAAGATACTGTGAAATCCGCGAAGATTTATCGAAAATTACTCAAGTAATTTGGGGATTAGAACTTTTCCAAGACTAAGGTCCACGAAGTGGTGGTGGATTTTTGGCAAAATTTTAGCCAGATGGGTGCCAAAGCGTCTGAATTTTGAGCAGACGCTGGGAATTTTCCATGAGTTTCTTGCAGCGGATTGAAGAGGAAGAAGAAAATTTATTCAATTGAATATTCAATAGAGACGAGAATTGGGTACACAATTATATTTCGCACAGTGTGGAGGAAGAAAGACGAAGGCGCGCCAATTAAAACTAATGTTTCACCACATATTGTTCTATGTTTAACAGAGTAAAATTGTTCAGGTGAGTGTTTTATTGCCCGAGAAAAGTAAACAATATTTATCGACTTTAAGTGAGGAAATGCTTAGCGCTTTAGCTCTTTTATGCATAGAATCAGACCTAATGAACAAAATTTGCAAATGCTAAGACCTGCAAAAATATATTGGAATGTTTTATAATATAACTTAACCTGTAATATCAACAGATAATACGTGGTTAACCCTTTTACACTCGAGTAATTCCTCAACAAGCCTTGAAGGCAGCTAAATCCTCCACAAATTCTTCACCCACCACAAAGATGATCCAGTGGCTACAGATAATGTTTCCCGATGACAAGATAAAGTGCTATGGAATACGAAAAAACGGCATATTACGTTGTTGAAAGACTTCTGTTTTATGTCTAAAGTGGAGATCCTTGAGGATATTGATCTTGAACTTCTGTAGGTTGTAGTGTGCCTTGGTAGCTGATTCCATAGACTTGCACTTCTCCAAAGGAAAAATCCCAATAAATTGACATTCTGAGCGTCTGCATGCCATGGAAGTTTACGTAAAACAGAGTCAGGACGGCGATCTTTCTTCCATCCTCTAGGCTGTCCCCAATTTTGTTGTCAACTTTTTGTCGTCTAAAGTCGAATTGCTCTCTTCTGTATTGAATCTAGCAGATTCAGGGTATGCTCGGAGCCGAACTTCAAACTTGCGAGCATTATACCGAAGAAGGACGAATCTGGCACTTGTAGAGGATTAGAAGCTATTTCAGAGTATATTATAAATTTTTATTCTTGAAGAAGGATCCAAGTTTTATGAAACTACCTCAGCTAATTCAGTCACATGACTACATTACATACTGACCTATTGCTCCCAACCTTAACACCCAACCAGAGAATTTACAGTGATGGTTCAGACAGAACAAAATCCTGAGCTGCAGTGCAAGTCTTCTTTGTAAAAATAACAGCCTGGGTCTTTGCTGCTTTGAAATCGCCATTCCAGAATGTTTTCAAGATCGAGTTGATCGTTGATGTACAGGAGAAAGAAAGTATGTGACATTATGTATCTCCGGGGAACACCGCGTTGACCTCAAAACTTTTTAAGGTGTGTCCATCGACAGCGACATGGATGGATCGGTATTTGAGCAAGCTACTAAGCCAGTCGATGAGTGTGGTCGACAAACCGTATGATCTTAATTTATTTAGAAGATTTTCTTTCCAAACCCTGTCAAAAGCTTCATCTATATTATATAACTGTTGAATAATTTTGAACATACCAAATAGTACGTGATTCAACAATAATAATCAAAAATATTGAATGGACCCTCATTTTTCAAATTATAAATTAGAAATTGTTGTGATAAAAAATGTAATTCAAATAATTATGAACTAAGGTCTCGAATTTTAGATGACAGTAGAGGCGACAAGAGATAAATAGCCTACTGTAAATCTGTAAATCCCCACTGTTTCATATATCATATGAAGGGGCCAGGGGAAGAACATGATAACTCCAATTTTTTTCAATTTTCAGTTTATAAGTGATTTAGGTTGGTAGAATTGAGTTCTACAAGATGACAAAATACTGTGGGGAACAACATGATAACTCCAGAGATATTTACGAACAAAATAATCAGTTCCAGGGGAATAACTCGATAAGTGCCAGTCGCTCAGGGAAATAACTTGATAACTCCATAGTTCATGCGTTGGCCACCAGCAGCAGTAGTGTATTATTATTTATACTCATAACGACAGAAGGTTATGTTTTGCTGTTATTAAGTTAGTGTTGTGTCTTTTCAGTTTTATTAACATTAACTAGTGTCTAATTAGGCCAAAGTTAAGTTTATAGTTTAAGCCTACAATGGAAAGTGCGTCCTCAGAAGAAGAGATCGAGTGCAAACCACCGTCAGCAAGGAAGAGGCCTAAACACGGGCGATTAAAGGAGGTTAGTAAAAAGATTAATTTACAGAGCAGAGAGGCAGGTGAACCTTGTAAATGTAAAGACAAATGTTTTGAAGCTATTACTGAACGTGAAAGGGCCGAAGTTTTACGACATATTAACTCCCTAAAAAGTCATGATGAAGTGAATCTCTATTTGACAGGATTAGTGACGATTTTACCTGTTCAGCGTCACCGGGTGAAAAATGAGTTAGATGCCAAATTTAAAGACGCTACTTACTGTTATGCAGTACGAGTAATGAGAAATAACACTGCTCAAGAATTTAAAGTGTGTAAAAACGCATTCATATCTATACATGAAATTTCTCGAGGCAAGATTGACTATATTCTGAATCAAATGAAGAAAACAGGAACTCCACCTAAGTATAATAAAGGTAAACATGAAAATAGGCCACACAAACTTTCAGATGAGACTCTTGATGCTATACGCAGCCACATAAAATCTTTCAAAGGCCGTGAAAGCCACTATAGTCAAAAGGATTCCAAAAAAACATATCTGCCAGATGATTTAAATGTGTCTAAAATGTTTAAACTCTTTCAAGATTGTCATCCTAATATTAGATGTAGTTTAGAGTCATATCGTACAATATTTAATAAAGAATTCAATATTTCGTTCGGATATCCTAGAACCGATACATGTAGTTCATGTGATAAATATGCTGTACAGAAAAAATTCCTCGAAAAACAGTTTGCCGAAGAAAAGGATGAAGAAAAAAAACAAAACCTATCCAGAGATATTCGTAAAATGGATATTGAACATGAAGTTCATTTAACTAATGCTCAGGTTTTCTATGATAGAAAAAAAGCAGCAAGAAAAGCAAGCAGAAAATCACCTCATAAGGAGGCAATTTGTATGGACTATGCGAAGAATTATCCCTGCCCAAACATTGCTACTAATGACGTATATTACAAAAGACAGTTGTCTGTTTATGCTTTTAACATTCATGTCATGTCTGATAGTAGGAGCCTATTTTATATATATCCCCAAACAATCGCAAGTAAAGGGAGTGATGAGGTAGCATCATTTTCCCTTGACTTTATCTACAATCACTTAGACAAGAAAGTCAGACATCTAGAAATATTCTCTGACTCATGCGCGGGGCAAAACAAAAATAAAACTATACTCCGACTTATGCATCATGTAGTTCATGTGGAAAATAGATTAGATTACATCAAAATGACATTCCCTATCCGAGGGCACTCGTATTTAGAAGAGAGAACACTGCTTTGGTGAAACACACTGCACCTGCTGAAACTCCCCAAGATTGGGTAACTGTTTTTCAAAACGCAAGATGTAAGCCATCTCCATTTACTGTTGTAGAAGTACACCAGGAAATGGTAAAAGATTGGTCGTCGTTTTTAGATGAGAGGTACAAGTCAAAAAAGCTGCCATGCAAATCAAGAGAAATAAGGGAATTTGTTTTGAAAAGTTTTGAAAGAACACCCTGCTTTAATAAGAAACCGCCAAAAATTCAATGGCCCCTGGTATGAAACCCCAGTTTTGCCTAAACTGAAAAAGAAGAAAGAAAAAAATCTGCCTCCTGAAGAAGTGCAAAGAAGATTTACGGAATGGCAGAGAGGAAATCTTTCAAACGGGGAGTTTCATTTACCCGATCCTGTTTATGAAGGTAGGTGATTTTACCTCTATTTTAAACTAACCTTAACTCAACTTAGTTATCCAAGCCTATCCAGACTAAGCCTAGCCCTTGTTAAATTTCCCCCCCTACTTGACACTAAACCTACTTTTAGTTTTGGACTTTTTTGTAGTTTCTTTCTTGAAGTCACTACACAAAAATTATAAATCTTATAATGTGTATTATTGCCTATTAATTTCAACTATTAGGCCTACAAATTTTATGTGGTTTTCAGGTCTTATTCCTATTGATAAAGCGAAGTATGAAGATATTCAACATTTAAAAGAGTTTTGTCGACCAGAAGCTGCAGTTTACATTTCACAGTTGCCACACACATAGAAACAGTAACAACAAAACATTACCATGGAACTGCTGGAAACGATTTTATTACTTCAAAGACACATTTTAAACTTGTGAAATTTGTCAATTTCATCATTTTATTCATTTGATTCAATTTATTTATGTTTATAAGCAATAAATAAAGGTTTTAAACTTTATTTTGGTGCGTAATTCAAAATCCTCATTATTTAGTAATCTCTCAGTTTTCAGGGGAATAACTTGATAACTCCGGGAGATATCAAGTTCTTTCTATGCCAAATTTGACTTATATTGAGTTTTCGCGTAAAGAGGTAAGTTTTTATAAAATTAAATGGTTGAAAATGAGTATACACGTTTAAAATTAAGTATATAGATAGTTCAACATTTATTTTGCAAACTACAACAAAAATTTGACAAAATACGAGTCTCCAAACTTGTTTTTTGCTCTCCTGAAAAATTTACGCAAAGGCTGTTATCAAGTTCTTCCCCTGAACCCTTCATATTTTTGCGAAAAAATCAAATTATCTAGGTAAACTAAACAATATTGTACCTAAAATGACAGGCTCAGATATGAATATATTATTTCTAATGTATTTCCAGAACAGATAGAAATGGGTTTGGACAGCCCTATAACTACGATTGTAGTGATAAAATAATTCATAATTCAATTGTACCGGAGTGTTCTTCAATATTTGAGCACCTTATTATTAAATAATGATTCCACAATAAGCACGATTGATATTTCAAGATATCTTGAGTGACTGTTTTTCATTTTAATTATCAAAATTAAATGAATTCATCGATATTAAACATCTACACTAGCTCATTTTCACAAAAACTGGAATATTCTAACACCTAGGTACATGTCACCTGATTCAAAGTTGACATAATGTGATTCATTTAAAAAATCTTATCTTGTATTTGTGAAACTAATTTTGGGACATCCTTTATATCTGGAAATAATTTTACATAGTAGTCGTAATTTATGTTTATATTGCTAAGAAACTTAAGTGAGGATCGATCGCCCTGTACTTTCGAGTTTCAAATTTTTTCGCCATTGGTACTTAGATTGAAATTTTTCTACCACCGATAATGTAGTTAATTATCATATTTTTCACTTTTTAGATTATGGGAATAAGTCTTATAAGGCTACTACTCACCTTTTTCTACTACTTCTATAGTTGTTTTCTTTATACCCTCGCCGGTTTTTTCCATTGCTCTCTTTGCATCATCTTCAATTTTCAAACTACCATCATGGATAAATTTTCCAGATTTTTTTAGAACTTTTCTAGTTTTATCGACAAATTTGCCAGTACCGTCTTGAATGACTTCACCTGTATGTTTCATCACTCCACCTGTGTTGTTAATAAATTTGTTAATACTATAGTCAATCGCTTTTCCGGTACTTTTGATAGCTGTTCCAGTCTTCTGTATAACTTTTTCCAAAAAATTCGATTTGCTTCCGTTGCTGTCTCCTGATTCATCAACAATATGATGAACATTTTCTAACGAAACGTCCACTGACTTCACGAACAAATTCATTTGTTTCTTCTCTCCAAGCTTATGACTTTTGTTGGATTGTTGTCTAGAAGCATTCTTATCATCAGTTTCTTCTACTTTGTGTGAATTTATTGTTTTATGTTCATGATGAAATATTATATGAAATATATTCTCATGTTTCTCATGTGAATCCTTAGTTTCATTAGAATTTCCAACTACAACATTTTTGTTGATAGTTGCATTGGCATCGACCTCATTTACTTCTTCTAAAGGCTTCTTGTGTTCTATGCTATATGCAGATCCATACCCTAAGTCATTTTCTGGTTTAGTTTGAAAATCAAAAGGGATAACACTCGTGTATAGAAGCAAGGAAATAATAACCTAAAACATTCCATCTTATCAACCGCGACATTTTTTCCATTTATCTACAAGTCAATATAAGTTGGAATATCTGGAACCGTTGGCCATATTCATACTAAATATACTGTTTACACCATCAATACACCAACACTCACGATCACACTGTCTGACGCGCGTTTCAATAACTAAGTTATCGTCTTCAGAGACTGTAGGTTAGGTTAGGTTACGTTGGTAAAGTTGAGTTTACCTCTAGTCTCTGAAGACGATAACTTGGTTATCGAAACGCGCGTCAGACAGTGTAATTGTGAGTGTTGGTGTAGTAATTTCGATAACCAAGTTATCAGTCTACCTTCAGTCTCTGAAGACAATAACTTAGTTATTGAAACGCGCGTCAGACAGTGTAATCGTGAGTGTTGGGGTATTGGTGGTGTGAACAGTGTATTCACTATAAGTCATTGTGTATGAACTTATGTCTGTAATACGTCCTACAGTCATATTCAAGCATTCATGTGAAAAAGTTTGAGCGAGTGAAAAGTATCTCAAGTCGACAACATACTCACATAGATATATTGATTCTTCAATGAATTTTTTTGTTGAATTGAACAAATAGAAGCATTAATCCTCGACAAATGTCTGATTAGTGAGTTCTATGCATAAAATGAAGTGCAAATGGACAAAAGAAGATATAGGTAAAAGTGTCAAAGAAGCCTGAGGAACATGTAAGGTATCACAAAATATTAGACTGAACAATAAACCCTAGTTTACGACAAAAATCAAGATGATTATGAGGTAAAAATTCCTAAAGATTCAGTAATAACACGGATATGTATGGATCACAAAAAAGTATTAGAGTAATTGGGAATTGTTTCGAATTAATAAGAAGAGAGTTTTGCAAAGTTGTCTTAGGATAAGGTGTATGAAAATTAATTATGTTCCCAGTCAATAAATTTCGTTCTGGAGCAGTGAAACACTCACATACAGACTAAAGAATAATAATTCAGACTTTTCGATTGTTCAGGAGAATAGAAGGAAGATGAGTGGCGTCTAAAATGGGTAAATACCTATTGCTGAACAGTGCAAGTACAAAACTAAACACTCAGGGCACCGGATTTATTGTTAAGAAAGGCCTTCAACAAAATATAGTGTTAAATCATCTAATGAAAGAAAAAGAAGTAAAATTCCTCAATACATCATTTCAGATGCGTCAAAAGAGGAAGCTGTTGTGGATAAGAAGAATGAATTTTTTAACGTTCTCCAATAAAAATATGAAAATATATCAAGAATGCTAGTGAAGTTTTTATTTTACATGATTTGTGTAATGAAATAGTCTGAATTCCACAACATACATGATTATCGCCAGACAAACAAATAGAAATGGGTTGGAAAAGACAAGTATCAGATACTTTGTATGCTAGGAGTGCAGATGCAAAAACAGACCACTACCAAAAAAAAAATGAATACTAAAACCTCAAATATTTCCAAGTAAAGCTATCAGAGATTATTGGGAAACCTATCAGAAAGATCTACCGGGGTTGAATCGGAAAAAAATGTTAGCGAGTACAGGAGATTCATCACTTAATTAAATTGGACAAATGAAATAGTTATTTACGTTATAAGTCTGGGAAGTGATTTAGTATGGTACGAGATAGATGTCAAAAAAGCAAAATTATATGAATATGAAATGCATCCAGAGCAACCAGAAAATGACATTGCTTCAGAAGGACTTCATCAACGCTGTTGGCCAACGCTTGGGCTGATATCAATGTTTTAAAACAGCATAGTCGATGGAAGAGTTCATCAGTGGCTGAAAAATGGGGGTGCAGCTTTCACTTCTAATTATTTCAAACGGGATTGAGAGAATTTAAAAGTACTGTAAAGTACAAGGAGACCTTAAAGTACCATTTTTCGGACTCAAATTTGTACTCTAAAGTCGACTTTACAGTACACTATGAAAAAAATAGTTATTTGTATGCCAAGGACTGAAAGTGCTACTTTGTTGGACAAGTCTGAAAACAGACGAGTCCGACAAAGTAGTATTTCAGCCGCGGCGTACACAACATTTTTTTGACGACGCATAAGAATGTAACTCTCTATTATATTTTCTCTGGTCAAAGTTTTTGGTTTTTTTAAAGTGTACCTTTTGTTGTAATGAGTTTTGGATATTTGTTGATATGAACATATTGTTTTATTGCAAGAGTAATTTTAATAATCCTGAATGTAGATTGATAAAATGGAGCTTTTCCAGATTTTAGATTTTTCCGAAAAATAAGCGATCACTACGTTTTTCGTTGAGTTTTTCACCTTTTTCTGGTGACACCACTTCATAAAGAGCTCGTACTGTTTTTCGTACTTGCACGAGGTTTATACGGCAACGAATTAAGTTTTCTTTTTCATCACCATTCATTGTTATTCATTAATGTTTGGATAAAACAAATCATTTCAGAAAATTGAAAATTTGAGGTTATGCAAAATCATCGAAGTGAAACTGTCAACTTTCAACATTGAAGTGGCTACAGTCACATTTAAGGAAGTTAAATTTGTCTACTCCAGAGCGTCCCGAAAGTGTTTTGCAGTACGGAACTGTCACTTCTACTACCTGGAACACTAAAAATGCAACTTTCAGTATGTAAATGAATACAGAACGAACAACTTTCAGATGGCGTCGTCTAAAAAAAATCTTGAATTAGAAACCTTCAAAAATAGATAAAAAAGGAGGACCAAAATCCAGATGGAAAAACCAAATATACTGAGTGCTGCGAATTGGAAGGAAATGGTGAGATGCAAAGAAGAGTGGAGTAAGGTGGTATACTAACCAAGCCATTCCATAATACGAATCAGTAAAAGAAAATAGAGATTGATTCACCATGTAAAACGGGCTAGATACTCCTTTTAAGGAGTTTAAAGCTAGATATGTACGTATTTTAAGGTCCTAGAAAACATATATGCAGAGACTAAAAGAAGAGTTTCACTAAAATGATGAATAGATTTTCTTGAAATGTTATATATCAGCAGAACGCATTCTTAAATCAGAAACATGAAAAGAGGTTATCTACTCGAACCAAATTTCTGAAGATGGAGGAACAACTGAAAAGACGGTGTAAAAAATAAACGTTTACAGCAGCTCGGACATCTGCAGCGAGTTTATAAAAAAGTCTTTAAAGGTTAATAGAAAAAAAAGACAGGTGGTTAGGTTAGGTTAGGTAAGGTTAGGTTAGGTTGGATGAGGTAGAATAAAACCAAGGGAAAATGGAAGTGGAAAAACAAGGATGGATATCAGGTGACAGGGAGCTTTGTGTTGAAGGAGAATCTCCATCACACAGCTCTTGGAGCTACATGGAATAGATAAGTACTGTCTTAGCTCTCATCTTCTCATTACCATTATGTACGTTACTAGATTAGGATATCGGATGTCAAAACACAAAAAAAGTGCAGCATGCTTTGTCGACGACGCTATGGTACATATTGATGAATAAGAAGAATATTTCCCAGCATTTAACAGAGTCATCAAAAAGAGTGATAATTGTTCTTGAGATTGAAACTGGTAATAGAAACTACATTAAGACGATACATCTGCTTAAAGAAGAACTCACCCTTGTTTAACTTATCTATACGAAAAATATAATCATTTTGTTTTTCTCCAATGAGGGAGTATTTGATAGGAAACTTTGAATTACAATGATTCAAACTTCTCAAAAATATTACCTTAATTATTATTTATTTGATAGAATTTAAGCTAACATGAGGAGCCAAATTCATGATATTAGCCCCAACAATATGTGGGAGATTTGATCATGGAAAATGGGAACAAAGCTTGCATTTGGAAACCTTATTGTAAGGAAAGAGCCAGGAAAAACCACTATCTGCAATTTTTGTACTTTGCCAAATAAAAGGTGTTAACCGACCTAAAAACGTTATAGAGTTGACTCAAATATATTACACTACCAACACGACACAGTCAAACAGTATCAAAACCTGGCTACGAAAGTTATAGAAAGATATGAAAATCGTGTTTTAAAATATTCGCGGGATAGTCATGGAAAAAACGTCTACTGGAATGAAAACGATTAGTCATCGAGAAAAAAATAGCTACAGGGAAAAACATCAAAACATCGGTCCTGTATTCTTCTTCAACACCTATATATTAAACTTCATTTAACGATGAGTAAAAACTGCAAATTGATTTTAGATCTCAGTATAGAAAAGTTGAGATCCAGCATTTTTGATTTTATAAAGAAAAAGAAATTAATCAGTAGATACTGATGTTATTAATCGACTTCAAACAAACATTCAACAGTTTGAAAACGAGGACAATTATATAGGACATGGAAAACCTGAAGTACCTTAAAAGTTAATAATGTTAAATTCTAGGGCAAGGTGATGGACTCTCAGAGATATTGTTTAACATTGCAGTGGAAGGCCTAATAAGGGATTGTAATATCGATGGAAATATTATTAATTAATCTAAATAAATAATAGCATATGCTCTTGATCTTACTCTAATAGCAAGGGATCGAAAAAGTCTTGAAGACACATTAGAAAAAATTGTAACAGCTGCAGGTGAAAGAGGATTGAAAATAAATAAAAGATATATTTGAGAATTGGAAGAAAGAAGGAGGTCAATAAACAAGAAACAGTAATGATAAATGACCTCATCTTCGAAGTAGTCGACACCTTTAAGTACTCACGAACAATGATAAGCTGAGCAAATGACACAAAGAATGAGACAAGACAGAGAATTTATGTATAGGGCATATAAAAAGTTCAAAATGTAGACCAAAATATAAGCCGAGCAAGCTAATTAACAGTCTATAAGATTGCGATAAAACCAGTAGTTACATACGCCGCGAAAACAAGATTAACAAATTTGGAACAACTAAAAGTATTTTAGAAAAGAATAGCTAGAAAATTCATGAACCAGTAAGAGTTGGAAATAATGAGAATAGAGTACAGAAAAATGCGGATATAAAAAACACAATTATAGCAAACATAATACAATGATATAAACACATCAAAAGAATGAAAATCCGGCGAGGTACATGGATAATTCTGAACTGGAGATTGAACGAGAAAAGATTGCCAGGAAGACATAGATTGTATAAGATATGCAAAAACATGTGTTAGGTTGTAATCAAGAAGTCATAATATGTGGGGGCCACATATTATGACACAAAAATACAGGGTCAAAAGAGCTCAATCTAAAAAAATGTATAGAATATGAACAACGAAAAATTCAAGAAGCATATCAATGAAATTACTACTTTTTTTATATATGTTATATCGAAACTTCATTATAAATACTAATGCTTATGATAAAAAAAATTTGGCGTTCTTTGAGTCCCACTGAAATATACTTTAGAATATACTTACTACAATTCTAAGCATTGTATCAAAATCTGTACACATATCACGAACTTCGAAGAAATGAAAAATTATTTATAGTACATAAACATGAAAGTTATCAAAGGCTATTTTATGTCATTATGAATAATCATAAACGACAAACAAAAATGATCTGTTTGTCAGAGATTTATATTATATTCTAAAAAATAACACCATGTATAAAAATATCAAAAATTACATTATGGTCCCATTATCAAATGTTGAAATCTACCATAAAGTACATTTCATGAGCCTGTTATCTTCATAAAAAGACAATCAGAGAGCCTCAAATCAAGTTTCCTGGATATTTACAAAAAATATGTCTTAACGGCCTTCAGAAATAAGTAATATTTTGACATATTGCAGGAATTATTGTTTCGAACAACTTGTTGCTATCAACCAGATTGGGAAAATTTCATCCACAATATTTGTATTTGTACAAATCCAAGGACTACACAAGTCACTTCTGTAGGAATTAATATATTAGCAGTTAAAATACACGGCGGATAGAAATTTTCTACCTTCGTAGAAGGCTACATCGAAAATTCTCTCAACAAGAAAATGAAACGGCTAAAAAATTTTTAATGTCAATAGCCAAAAATTTGAAGATAAGCCCAGAGCAGAAACTTCTGCACTGGAACAAGGCCCAAATCGACTGGGGAGCCTTCAACCTGAATAGAAACTAAAACGCTACAATTTTTAAGTAGTGAAAAAAAAATTACCAAATATAGTAATGGTTAATATGGACATATAAACATATTAGCAAATAGAATAAGGAATAAGGTACCAACTTCCGAAGAACAACAGGGATTCAGGTGTAATAGATCAACAGTGGAAGCAATATTCATAGTTCGTCAGTTGGTGGAAAAGTCTATAGAGTTCAATACATCTATGTTTGTCTCTTTTGTTGACTTCACCAAAGCATTTGATAGAATACGCTTAAGAGACTAGATTAGGAGTCTTGAGAAAAACAACATACACTATAAGTACCAACAAGTCATCAAAGAACTTCATAATGAATCAAATTATTGAGGAAGTCAACAAGTAAATGCAGGATACAGAATCGGTCACCGCTCCCTAAAGGTATTGTTTTATGCAGACGATGATATTGCCGCTGCAGAAAATGGAGACAACTCACAACGTCTACTGTATAAGATAAAAATTTCTGCCGAAAAATTTAATATAAGTATCTCAGTCAACAAGACACAATCAATGGTAATAAAAAAAAATCCTATTAGATGCAAATTGGCAGTCGATAGCGGAATAATATAGCAGGTATCAAGATTGAACTACCTGGGAGTGAATATATCTATTGAAAGAAACCTGACAGAGGAGGCACGAACAAAAGCGATGAAAGCAGAAAAAGTCAGCGGCTGTCTGAGAGATCTAGTATGGAGAAACAAAATCTCTTTGAAGAACGCCTAAAAAATTTCATCCGCTCCTGGTGACTTGAACTCGTAAAAGGTGTTTATAGCTATTCCCTCTGATCACTACTGCATACGTGCTTAGCCATTGCTGCAGTTTTTCTTGTAGTTTTACTATGTTTACTGATTCTATGTTGTTTTTTGACGCTAAACCGCCGCCGCCGCTCCTCGTATAATGAGTCCATACTCCTCGACATCCGGCTTCGTTAGTGCCATGGTTGGCGCTTGCGCCCACTGGTGTGGAGCTAATATCCTCGCAGAAGTTTCTGCAGCTTGCCGCTGTGCTTTACTGATATTGTAGTGACATTCTTGGTATTTAGCCGTTCCAGTCTGGATGCACATAAAGTTTGTAGATTGGTGTTGTATGTTTCCCGATCAGTTTTCCTTGGATTCCTTCTGAGTTCTTGCTCAGTAGAATCGGTCTCTAGTCATTATCATTCTTTGATAGCTCACTTAATACTGCAAGGCTTTCTATCAACATGAGTGGACGAATTTGTCAAATGGCTTTTCTTCAAAATATCTGTCTTCCATACAAAATAATTACAGGAACTGGAGGAACTATTTTTTGCAAAATATATATAATTCAACGTTATGAAGAGAGTTGAGTTGAGTAGTATCAAATAATATCGTTTTGAGATTAACTAATAACATAGAAACAATTCCTGCATTCACGTTCAATTGTAATTAAATCAATTTCTTCGCATGAGTGTGGGTTTATCATCTTCATATTTCAATTTCTGTTGTGAATAAATATATTGATTTAAAGAAAATTTTAATGACACAAAAATATTACAATTTTTATGTTACATATCAAGAACGAACTAATAATATTCATTAAGAAGTTATTTACAATAATTTTATTTATAATAAAATAAATGCTGACAAATGTTTGTGAAATTTATTCTTGTTGCGTTTTATTTTAAAGAATGTTCTGGAATTTTCTTCATGTAACTTGCGTTAAAAGCAACTAAAAATGTGAAGTTTCCATAACTGGATAACAAAAATTCTCATTACTGGTGTTGGACACTGATTTATTCTTTTGCTTCCTAGGTACGTGAGACAGTGATATAATCAACACTTTTAGAGGATTTTTCTTCTATTTTTTTTTTCAGTATCGAACAAACTGTTCACAGTATCACTATACACTCACAATTACATTGTATGACGCGCGTTTCGATAACCAACTTATCGTCTTCAGAGACTGAAAGTGAGTTTACCGTTTAATTCGAGCACATAGTTCCAGTTTCGTACTTCCAAAAATTCTAGTGCAAGCCAATTACGAGAGTTTATCATCTAAATGTGGGATGTATCTAAAAATCAAGATTTAAAATTGCTTATTTCATCACAGCAATACAACTGCGAATCGATCGTATTTAATCAAATAATCGTAATCAGATTAATTGAGCATCATGTATTTATTTAAAATTATGGAAGTC
Organism: Diorhabda sublineata; assembly: GCF_026230105.1. Taxonomy (NCBI): domain Eukaryota; kingdom Metazoa; phylum Arthropoda; class Insecta; order Coleoptera; family Chrysomelidae; genus Diorhabda; species Diorhabda sublineata. The sequence continues at coordinate 11,057,492 of NC_079479.1, forward strand.
CCTACGAAATAGGCCTCTGAGGCTTATATTATTTTTATTCTATTCAACTGCACGCAACCGATTGTTATTATATCGTACTAATTAAGAACTAGGCAATAAATAGCGTCATACTATAAAATAACCACCCACAAAGCGTTTCGTGAATTGCCTCTTAAGTTGTGAGAAGAAGAAATAATTCTTTAGCTTGCTCTTGGCTGAAGTATGAACATAGAAGACTCAATTAATAGAATTATCTTGATAGAATATTGATTTATTAAAGATATATACGCATATTTTTTCATTGTGTGGAAAATGTAAGGTTACATAAATCTATGGAAATTAATTTTGGTTCTACATAGTAATGAACTTCAAGAAATAATCAAGTCGACTTATTACTCGATATGGTAAAATTGTGGTAAAATTTTGAATCCGATTTTCTTATATTCCCATTTTTTCGGAACACAGGATGTTACCAGATGCACTTCTTCCCACGTTATCTATTATAATGTTTTATTATTTCTGTTTTAATATAGAATAGAATAGAATTTAGAAGAACATATTGCAGTGCTACGATTTCAGTGGAACCCCTCTCGCATGGTTTAAGTCATACAAGTTAGCTTGTAAGGGTTGAAACAACGATGTATTATTGCAAGCCAATAGATTGTGGAGTGCTTCAAGACTTAGTACTAGGCCCTATCTCGTTTCTTTTGCTTATAAATGACATTGCCTATCTAGACATATCTTGGAGCAACTCGGCACTACATGGGACCATTATCTAGTTTTCTAATCACCCTTTAATAGTGATTCAAATTAATCTTCTATATCTCAGCAGCCTTTTTTATTTGATAACACCAGCATTAACATTGCTGAATCTGTAAAACTCTAGTGCTTGTTGTAGACAATTTTTTAAATAACGAGTTTATTGAGTGCGACTCAATTCGAGTAAATCATTAAAGTATGAAAGATATCTGTTAGATATTTATTCAAACTAAACAGCAGGGCTCACTGCCTGGACTTTCTTATTCATCTTTGTATCGGTTTGTCTAATTCATAACCACGCTACTCCAATTTCAGAAAGATCGTTGTACGTCTATCAACTTAGGAATGAGCACAACCTTTATCTAACTACTCCATGATCAGAATTAGTTAAGGGCTAAATATTTGATAATGCAAAATACTACACAATCACTTGCCAATTGGAATCATATCGACTCCGTATTTTGCAATAATTTGAAGGTATATTTACTGGAAAGTGCTTCTACACTATAAACTTGTTGATATTTTTCAAAAAATATATTATAATAATTCTTGAATCTTGTTAATTGAATTTAGGCCAGAAACTTAGAATACATCTAATGAATGAACAACTCTTATTTCGTGTAAGAATAGAAAAACAATCTATATAGAGACCGACTTGACATATTGTTGTTCTTGAAGACAAATAACCTTTCCCAGCACATTTTAAAACCAGAAGGCCTGCTTACAGCCATGTTTTCCAAAAAATTTGATTATACTTTTGTCATATTTGATTCTATTTTGTCAATTAATGGATGTAATTATTTAATTTTGTCCGATAAATCTGGTTTTAAATCATCAGCTAAGTGAGTACAACGTTTCATTTTCTATTTATCGTTCACTATCTTAATAGTACTTTTCTACTAATGGGTCACCGTATCCACTAAGAATATTCATATCTGTGAAACTCCACACTTCGTCCAGAGAAACTTTTGGGTCAGAACAGTTTTCAAATAGCGCGTTTTTCGATGTCTCCTCAATTAGCATACATAAAATATCATAATCTAAAAACAATCTGCATTTCCACAGAAGAAAGTTATCTTTTTTAAAGTCACCCGAGATCGTCGGTTTTCAGCGGTTTCCCTGCAACCTGATGGACCGGTTCTCCAGCCAAATGGCCTACGATAGGGAATAATGCAGTCGCAGCTGTACCCGCCCACCCCACATTACATTAAAAATAAAAAAAAACACAAAATTCAAAAAAAAAAAACAAAAAAAAATAATATAACCCCTCAAAAATAAAAAAAAAAAACAGAAGAGCCGTTTTTACTTACAAGCTTCACTCGTTTTCATTCGGCCAAAATCTCCCGTTAGAAATAGTTAAGCAAACACAACCCAACGAAACCACCACAACCCCAGCCCTTCAGAGGATTTATTCCTATATCAAGGCCTACTCAAACAAACTACATTCCTCACAAAAATCCTCCTACCAAACTTAACCAACGAATCTCTCTCTTTGTCTTAAATCAATCGAAGAAAAATTTTTCTGACTTGGTACAAAGTCGATTCTCTTCAAGAAAGTTATACAATATTCTTTTTGAAAACTCCAATAGTTTGTCTTTAGCTAAATTACCAGATGTTATGGTATGTACACTCGACCTATCAGCTTGATGCTTCCCGACAATTATATAAGTGTCTAATATACCTGTATTTACAGCATATGAATGTTCTTGGTTCAGTATCCAGTCATAAACTGGCATAACTGTGATCTTCATAAATGGGAGTAGACAATGAAGCAGATGAGAGGTAAGAATATATGGGATAGCTTCATACTTGAAATACTTTCCAGAAAATGATTTTTACTACAGCTATAATTTGATATTGAGCATTGAACATAAACCAGGAAAGGTTCTAGAAATAGAAAAAAAATGTTTATTAATCTTTCTTTCCTTATATTTACTATTGCAGCCTTGAAATTTACATCTATACTTCACTTTATCAATTACTTTCAAGTCCATCCTGAAATATGAAAAGAGTACTTAGTTGTTAATTTTTCAGTTATATGCAATAAGATCCTTCGTCGTCTAGGGCTATGCTCCCTACCGGGCTCTAAAACAAATTCTCATTAATATAAAATAACAATCTGATTCAAACCGATTTCAAGAAACATGAATTACATTTCTGATAATATCAACTACCTGTGTACCGAAATCTGAATTAAATCCAGAATTTGATGACGAATGATATATTGACATTGACTGCAATGACAAATTTTTATTACACTAGCATCACGATTGGTAGATAGCAGAACTAAATTTGTGTTACCGAGAATTACGTACAAGTTGACTTACTTTTTGGTATGTTCTGTTGTTATCGTTTTCATATTATTTATGGTAATATACATACTGAACAATTTAGTGGTATATGCCCTTTCACAATCTTCTTTTCTCTTCGTATCGTGGACTAAGCCTTTTCAATTTTGATATTAGTCAGCTAATAAAATATGGAGACTCCTTTCAAAGGAGCCCATTTTTGTGGTGTTTATTGATCCCACGTCGCCAAGCGCTAGTACAACTCCTTCGAGGTACTTTTGAGTACATTCTCAAAGCTGTCATTCGCTAACTTGTATATAGCCTTAAGGTGTGCAGTGATCTGTCAGAAGATCAACCACCAGCTGAATGTCGTTTCGCGTTATCACGAAAATTTCTAGAGACTTCTAGGTTGAAGTGACAACTTCTGATTCTATAGCAACCCACTCAATTTATTATTGATATGGCATCTCATGAGGTCACAGTAGAGCTCTGGTCCAAAGTATGGAGTACTGATCACGTTAGATATTCAACAAGTTTTGCCATCGCCAATGTCATATATGCCAAGAACGTTTTTTTTTTTTGGCCCATAAAGTTTGTTAAACATTTGATAATTTTCTATCGTCGTTCTTCGACTTCAACCGCGCTGCATCCTTCAGATTTACCAAAACAAATTATAATTGGTGGGAGTATCAATGGTAGCAGGCCTCGTTCAATCCGTTGCTCGGCAAAGATAAAGATGTAAGGTGGCAATTTGCTTCTAGCATGAATTCATTCATTAGGAAAATTTGATGATCCACTTATCATTAAAAACTTTTCATCTGTTAGATATATATGTATTCAAAACCAGGAATTTGTATCAACGTTTTGTTTTTTCTCAAAAATTCTGTTAACATAGATCTGTGGTTATCTAATGATAATTCTGTTAATTTGTTCATAAATGATATTTGTGATAAAAATAACGTGCAATCAAGCTGTTTAATTTTTAATAAAAAATAATTAATGTTGATAAACTAAGTGATATTAGCAGTGAATTTAAATTTTATAAATGTAGACGTGATAACTCATATCAGTCTTCTGAAACAGAAACATTGTGTAATGTTGACAAAATAATTTGAGTGGGTTATTACAATATTTTCAAAATAATGTATAAACCAGATGCAACTTATGTTTCCATAAATTGAAAAATTATGCTTTTACCAAAATTTTTGTCGAAAATTTGAACCTCAAGTTTAGTTAGGGTTCGAATCATTGATATTAATCTAAAACTACAATAAAATCATTGTGTTATCAATTCTTAATATCATTTTTGATAAGTAGTTATAACTAATTACAACAGTCATCGATTCACATTTTGTTAGTGAGTGAATTTGCAATCTCCCGATAAAATTTTTAATAAATTTTGGTTACTTGATGAACTCAATTTGTTTTTCAATTCTAGAATACTAACATTTTTTATTTCTGATTTTTTATTTTGGTTTGAATAGCTACAATATTAAGTCCTTTACATTTTATTTCGGATACCGTACAGACAATATCTCACGATCTGACTGAATAATAATGTTAAAGATGAACACCGACCCATAAACTGATTAACATTGTTTGTACTTAAACTGTGATAAACAATACATTAGTCAATCTAAAAGGTCACTTACCATTTGGATTACCTCTCACATAGCTACATCAAATTATACTTTGACAGATGATCACTTCCCGATCACAGAGCTATGAGACATATCGCTTGTCCAGTTCAAGACTGGCCTAACTCAAAATAAAGCGAAAGTTTTTTGCATAAATTATCTTCAAGTTGCCACTTCTAACTCTGTGCAAGACCGTTTCTTAAAAAACTTAGTGGATCACCCCTAGATGGAGTGCACGTAAGTGGGCCATCTTTGATTTGTTGAGGGTGGGCCGTACAAGAGTGAATCATTTCAGTTTTGATCCTTGCCACACATAGAGTGGAGTTCTATTGTGCAATAGTGGGTTATTATGTGATAAACCAACAGTAAGTAACTTTTTCGTATCACTCTTTAGTCCAAAACTGTACTATTATGATAATGGCTCTATTCTTAGTAACTGGACACACTCAAAACGAGGGCGACAACGTTCACTCTGTTATAGAACGGGCTCTAAAGGAATATAGAAAAGCCTCACCCATCTATATCCCAGAAAATTATATTTCTATCATCTCACAAGCAAAGAAGACACCTCCAGCATACGCTGTCAAGCAAATAGATTTCTCCGAAATCATCGATTTGAAAAAGCTGACAGCTGACTTGACAATAAAGGACGCTTTGTTCAATGAAGACAGTGTTAAGGTACCAATCGCTGATATCTGTGTGATTAAGACCCATAAAGATGGGCCTGGATTTTTTCGACATAAAACATCATTCTCTCAGAAATATTTCAAATCTATCAACATAGCAAACCAGAAGAAGAAACGTCGAAGCAGTTCATCTGCTTCTTGCAGTTTCAGTTTCACTCCAACTGTAACACTCTCCAAGGCCTATACAAGAAAAAGTCTAGTATCACTAATAAAAAAAAGAAGCATTACTTTCTCTTTTCCTGAAAAAACCAATGGTGTAGCTGTCACGCCTCTGTGTTACAAAGAGTTTTACAAAAATTTATAAAAGATGCAAACTAATCGCTTCCCTGGTTTTCCCACAGTGTTTGTTATTTTATACTGCTATTAATATTTTCATTTATTTCCAAAGTAATTGTTTTGTTGATTTCTTACAATAGTAAACGAATTAGCCCAGTATTTTTTTTCGCTCTTTTTTTAAGAGTATTTACATGCATTTTTTTCCCAAGTAATTGTATTGTTGAGTTCCTACAGTAGGAAACGAATTGGCTCAGTATTTTTTTTCTCTTTTTGTAGTATGTAGATATAAAAGTTTTACATGCATTCATTGTACAAAACTCATTTTTTGTAATAAGCTGTGATTATCTTATAATAATGAAAATGCTTATTTTATCCACAATTTGTTATAAAACTGCCTACCAAGTCTGAAGAAAGATGTAGTTACCACTGAGAATAAAGACTCATCACTTTTTTTCACTAAAAATGTCTCAGTAGTCTCAAGGATTTTTTAATTCATGCAGATATATGTTATGTTTTACACTTTTGTTCTTATTTTTTTACTTGTTTTATAAAAAATAAAGAGATTTTAAATGATTAATAACTGGAGTTACCTATAAAAACCTGAAATATTTCGGTGCAAGATAGGATCATCTTGGAGTTTTGCTCATAATTACTTATAAAAAATAATAATGGTATAGAGAGAGGGAAAAACCTCTGTAAATCTATAGAGGAGTACTTTTATTGTAATGATTCGTGCAAAATTTAAAAAATTCGCATAATACAACTATCGAATATCAATTGAAGAGAAAAGCATAAACTTTAATCAGCTCTCCTGAGAAATCGGTTTTTTTGAAATAAACCAGTCTTGAACTGGACAAGCGATATATTCAAGTGGACATAACTAAATAGATATATTACATCTAATCCTAATGAAATGCTATTCTGTGGAATATCATATTAAAAGTTTCTATGATTTCATAGGAGCCTTTGATATAATCATAAGATTTTGGTCAAAATTTCAGTTACCCTATTAGTAAGAGGTTAAATCGGAGTGTTAATTGATGTTACAATAGGTGAGTCGAAGAGGTCACTCACCAATGGATAACCTCTCACAAAAGCGATAACAAATAATGTCCTGACTGGTGTTCATTAGCGACACATGTCTACATGAACTACAAAGAACGTCTATTGCCCAAAATGATCAATGCATCAATGTTTTGGAGTTTGGAGAAAATAATTCTATGAAAAATTCAAAGCTTTTGACAACCAACTAACCTGAAATTTAACTTCACTTATAACGACTCAACCTACAAAATTTAATGTCGTTAATAATCAAACCAGTAAATATCTTGGTTCGATTATCAATGACATTAAATTTTATAGGTTATGTTGTTATGATTGAAGTTGCATTTCATAGGTTATGTAAGGATAATTCGTTAACGATGGCGTTGAATTTCTTTTATAGAATTTGATTTTTCAAAGTTTAAAAGATATGCATAGATCACACTAAGGTTATTCAAACAATTTTTTTTATTAATATATTGATTATTTGGACCAATGTATGTTGTTTCTAGAAATAGAGGTTTTTTGTAATTTTTCTCACTTATCACAATTTTAGCAGATTCATAATTCATACTATATCTTTCATAACAGACAGGTGTCGCTAATGAACATCTATAAGGTATAATTTGCTATCGATTTTGTGAGATGCTATCCGATTGATGAGGAGCATCTTCAACTGGCCAATGTACTTCTTGTCAAAATTTGAAGAAGGAATTCCTTATACTGTTAGCAAATTTATTTGATTGATGTTTTATAGATTCATAGATTGATTATTAAGAGTTTGTTTTCACGCTTAATCTTAATATTGTGTTGTTTATCCAGAAAGTTAAGATTGACTGTTTTATATATGGTAAAGGTGTATATTATATATATGATATTAGTTAGATGTCAGAGTCAGTGTCAGATGTGTTATACAGAATTCGTTTCAAAACATATGAGTTTTCATAAAAAAGTTTGGAGAGAATTTTGAGGTTATTTTTAAGGAATATTGGATCAGATATTTTAAGAAGTTCATTTCTCATCTGTTTGATTGAATTTATCTAGGTGATATGAATGATAGTTGATATACCTTTTGCCTTTATCTTGGTGCGCCGTTGAAAGACTTCAAAAAGAATATGGTTGAATACTTTTTCACTGCTCAATGTAGTCTCTACCCCTCTTATCACATAATGTAAAGCCATGTCCGTCGATTTGCCAGTCCATGACACATATTAATTTGTATGTAATGGTGTTTTAACCAACATATGTTCTGTCAAATGCCGATCTATCAGTAAGGAACAAGTGGAGCTAATAGGATGGTACAGCTTGGGGTTGTTGTAGTCGTTAATTCCGTATTTTAGAATGAACACAACTCTCACATATTTCTTGTTTTCTATGGAGTTACTGCGTTATCATTAATAATTTGCTATAATACAATACTGATAAATCGAACATTGCTTGTGTCAATATATGCGAAAGTAAGACACATTTATCGAAATAAATTCACCTTATTTTTAGAGCAGAAGAAATTTTATATTTCCAAAATAATAATTTAATAATGCTACATAGGACAAAACACTAGGAAAAGCTCCATATTTCGATGTACTACAAAGGCGTTTTCCCAATGGAAAAAAATTATAGATGCTCTGATAAGTGAAGCAATAAATTGGTTCAAGTAACAAGTATACTTTCCTTTCCGAATTATAGGACAGTAATTTAACAAGTGATAGCCAAACAGACTCGAAAATCCAGTTGTTGATAGTACCCTCGGTTGACCAGTTGGTATTCTCAGTATTGTTTTATCTTCTTGCCGCACCCAATATAAACAAAAGAAAAAAACTAAAAATTTCCATACTATTTAACTCGCCTAAACAGTTTTCTACAAAAAAATTGTTTCTGTGAAATTGGTCAAAGACGAAACATAATATTATCATAGACTGCTTCAAGTATGTTAATTATGTTGCCAAAGAATCAAGGTCCTTCCTTATGTCACTGAGAGAAATTTAAATACTATTTATATCCAATAGTACTTTGTAATACTCAAAAAAATTTATGTTCTTTGGAGGTGAAAAACCTTGTTATTTCTTTAATTGAGGCCAAAGTGATGAAAAAATAGAATATAAATACAAAATAATGTTTGTTAAGTCTCAAGCACTTTCCTGAACTGGTCCTGGAACTGATTTTGTTTATGGATGTTTAAAGTATCATACGCTGAGTTACAATGTTTAGTCAATAGTTGATTCGAAAAAGAAAAGCAGCTACATTATCAACATGACTTTATTCAAATAAAAGAATCACTCAAAGTGATAGTAATATTCTCCATTCTGTTGTGGAATCGCTTCATCATTGTTAAAGTGGGTTCGAATTAGTTTACCATTATTTCCTCTCACCCAATATTCTGTATCATCGTCTCCTAAAACAAACAAAATATTAATTGCAAGATGAAGCATTTTATTATCATCATAAAACCATCTGTTGGTTAACAAAATGAAGAATGGGACCCTTTAGTTTGATGTAAGTTTGCTGGACAGCTTTAACAGATATAAAAATATTCTATAATATTATAATACTTTCTTGTAAAGATTGTTCTGTCTAATACCACAAAGAATATTGAATCACATCTTCTCTGAAGAACATGATGTTATCGACAATCCACCGAAATTGGCATCCCTAATAGCTCGCAATTACAAGGAGAGGGTCGTAACTACTGACTAGTTTCGACGTTGTTGCGTCTCTTCGGAGAGGCGTAACGACCTCTCGTTCGGAGTCTCTAATCCGAACTGAAGACACAGCCAGCTGGCACTGCTACGCTTCATGGTATTAGCCAGGAATGTAGTTGTTTTCTCCTTTGAGGAACGACAAGCCAACATTTCGAATCATGATCGATCTAGACCTCGATCACATCATTCCTTTATGTGAAATTTCATAGATTTAGTACAATCCGAAGAAACGTGCGAACTGGGAAGAATATAGGAAGTATATAAGATTCAAGTTTATCCATTCGTCGTCGATCGCAGTTAATCGAGATCAATTCTTTTACAAAAATCAATGCTGGGAAAAAATGATATGTAGTTTCTAGATCCGATGTTTGATTGCAAAAATGTGTTAAGAAATGAGGTTAATTTTCACTTCCAACAATATTGTCCACATTAAGAGTGGAACCAATCGACAACACACTCTAAATACTCGAATTCTTTTTTTGGTCAATAAACACAAATGAAAATATGATATGAGTACAAGTTAGATGTAAATTGAATGAAATGACATTCATAGCACATAGAGTTTAAATTATTTATTAATAAGTTGATTTCATAGAATGTACTGGCATTCAAGCTCATATGGTTTGACACCTTTCTATTATTCTCTATAGGACAAGGAAAATACGACTAGAAATGTCCAAGAATGTCCAAGAATGTGGTGGCCATAGAGCAGGGATAATTTGCAAATATTAATACCATGAATTAATTTTTCAATTTAACTTTGTTTTTGAAAAAGTTTGAGCTCTATTGAGCTGAAAGTAACTCGAAGTGAATGTTCGTTATTTGTTACGGTTCATATCTTGATAACAAGTTAACACAAATTAAGTATTTTCATTATTATCGTCCTCCTATATGTTCTTGATGGTAGAGATATTCAGGGCAACACAAATACATTATTTTCTTTGTGAGTAAATTTAACGTTTCTGTAACCAAGTTTTTGTCTTCAAAGATTAAAGATTAACAATTTACCTTCAGTCTCTGAAGACTTGGTTAACAAAACGCGTGTCTGATATTGTCATTTTGAGTGTAGTGAAGGCGTGAACGTTCAGATCGAAATAAAACTGAAATGCGGGAAGCTAAAGGAATCTGTGGGGATTAAGTTTATGTTCAGTCTAGTCTATTAGCAGCAAGTGAACTCACCTCTAATAACAACAGATTCATCGTCAACAGGATTGCTAGGAATCCCATTATTTCCAGTAAAATAAACTTCTGATGCTTTACCAGCAGAGAGTTTGGATTGCTTGTCACTATTTATTGATACCTTATCTATTCGATTGGTGGCACCATTACTACCATTATCATTTCCTTTATCCAAATAGACACCATCGTCAAGATATTTTCTTCGATAAACTTTTTTTGATCCAATATAATCGGGTTGAAGGACGTACTGGCGACCATTGTCGTCTCTGTTATGGAATAATAAATGATATTAATGAGGATCATGATATTGTCCATGATGGTACATGATGTTAACCAAGAAAATTGATTTTGTCTCTTATTTGATTTCATAATTTCATGATAAAACGATTATTTCGAATAGTTATTTCTATATAAACATAAGAATACATGAAACTGAAGATAAATCCGTGAACAAGGCAGGATATTCTTGAGGTAGGTGAAAATATTCCGCTATTGTCACTATTTCATGTCTGCTTTCGAGTTGAACCTTTCATTAAGAATGTGCCTCTTGCTAGTACCTCCGCATAACTATTTTCTTCATTTTTTAGAATATTTTGGTACAATTAATCCAGTCAAAATTCGCATAAAGCTGAAAATTTCCAGAGACGTTGAATACATCATTATAAATGGAATGTCAAAAATCCCTTCAGATTCTATTTCTGCAAAAAATTTCATTCAAGGTCAAAATTACAAAATTAGGGTTTTTTTTCATTTTTCTCCAAAACGGTGAATACTATCGTGAAAATAGTTTATACAAAAACTGTAGATTATACAATTCTGTAAGAAATAGTCTAGTTACTTTTCTCTCACGACTCATCATTCGTGAGATATCGAGGTCTTAAAAGAAAAAAGATATTCACCGAAATTGTGAAAATCGGAAAATTGGAGTATCTTGCCATTATCAAGTACCTTTATTTAAAAGGGTTAAGATGTAAGCAGTTTTACAAAGATATGCTTAATACCCTTGGTGATCAATGTCTTTCGTATGCGACCGTGAAAAATTGGACTGCAAGCTTCGAAAGAGGTAAATGTTCCATTGAAGATGATGAACTATAGGGAAGGCCAGTTTCTGTGTCAGTCCCTGAAAATATCGTTGCAGTTCATGACCTGATTTTATCAGACCGTCGAATTGGGCTAAAACGGATATCTGAAGCACTGAATATTTCATACGAACGCGTTCATCATATAGTTCACATCAATTTGGACGTGAGAAAAATTGCTGCGAAATGAATCCCTAAATGTTTGAATGTTGACCAAAAGCGTGCAAGGGTAGAAGCATCGCGATCGATCTGTTTTCGATTTGAAAACGATGTAGACTTCTTAAACCGAATTGTTACTATGGATGAGACTTGGGTACATTTCTACGATCCAGAAACAAAGCAACAATAGATGGAATGGCGACACTCTGGTTCTCCAAAATCTAAGAAGTTTTGTGTCCAAAACTGGAAACTGGAAACTGGAAAAGTTCTTGCTTCAATTTTTTGGGATTGCCATAGAGTAATCATGATTGATTTCTTGGATAAGGGTAGAACAATAACTGGAGATTACTATTCGACATTACTGATCACTCAATGAACTAAAGAACCAGCAAAGGAGGTCTATGCAAAAATTGTTTTTGTTAAAAAATGATTAATATTTGTTTTCAACAACTATACAAATACATATTGAAAAATATTGTTAAACATATTTTTGCTCTCTAGGTTAAAAATTTCCATCCAAAAACACGGTTACGGAATTTATCTACGATGGTTTGTTCAACGTGCAAGAAATATACACATATTTCATCACACTGCACGGGAAATTATCTCGTTTTTTCTATTTCTTTTTAGATATGGATCCAATCCATCAACTCTATCAATATTTTCATATTACCTATATACTTGATGAATTCTTTGACTAATTTCATGTCCGTCGAGGAGATCAGCTTGTAAATTAAGTTTTTGTCCTAAAACATCGGCGTTACCGCCTGCATGCGCACCAGCTTCGTCTTTACTTATTCCAACAGCGGCATCTACTCCTACTTCGTTACCAAAAACTTTGGCACGGGCATCTCCATCTACTCTAATAAGGTTATTCATGCCCAAAAAATCTGCTGCTTTACTTGCGATACTATCCTTGCCAAATAGCCGAAATGTAGCTTGGGAATATCCCACAAATAATAAAATGATAATCTGCAAATAATAATGATTATTATAAATAATTAATTGAGTTATTTAATTTGGAAATTTTTGACCTCAAGTTTTGTAATAATTGCCTTAACCTTCCATCTATAAATTTCAAACCAAAGTACTTCTTAACCCACTAACTCCTAGCGATAAATGATGAAACTCTATTCATAAATAAGAAAAAAAATGGTTATTTAAGTGTATACACTGTTTACACCAACACTCACGGTTACAATGTCTGACGCGCGTTTCGATAACCAAATTATCGTCTTCAGAGACTAAAGGTAAAATCAACTTTACCAACGTAACCTAATCGTCTTCAGAGACTGAAGAGAGAGAAGGAGATAGAGAAAGGGAGAGAGAGAGAAAGCAACACAATTTTATAACAGATCACATAAAAAGATGTTAATGGAATGGATAATGATGAAGATGATGGAATTTTTTACCAGATCAGAAGTGGGTGTAGGTAAATAAATGTTCAAATTCTTTGTTCTAGTAGGGTAGGCATGAATGGGTATCTCAGTTGAATTGTGAAAGGGTTTGCGCACCAAACAAACAGATTCTAAGATAAAAAGAGTGGGGAGATTGTAATTTGAAGATAGATTCGAAGAGGTGCAAACTACGAGGCTCCTAAACCAAACCGAAGATGCGATTCGAACAATGAGTAGTAAATTGTTAGGGCAGTATGAAAATCGAGCTGTTCAGACACAGATTCAATCGCAAAACAAGCAGAGGATAATTTGTTTGCCAAGTTTTCTACATTTACAAACCATTGAAGGGCATTTTTAATATGTAGACCAAGTAGTTTGATCTAATTTGAGGATTGTGTTAAGTCACTGTTGATTTTTAGAACTAGTAAAGCTCCTTATAAGATGAAACTAAAGTTTTATCAGTGATTAAACAGAGACCTTTGGCGTCAGACCAAGACTTAATAGTAATGAGATCTTCGCCTTTGGTAGAATGTAAGGTTTGTATATTTGGACCACTCCAGGTGTCATCTGCGAAAAAATCTTTAATGAATAGCAAACAAAGAACTAGACTCAAATCTGAACCCTGGGGTACGTACACAACTGCTACCTGGCAATTGACTTGAAACTTTATTATTAGCTCCTACCAATTTTTTTCCACATTCAAGGTAAGATACAAACAATTTTAAGGGAACACCTCGGATGCCATAATTTTCTAGTTTGGTAATCATTATTTCATGATCAAACCAATTTAAGGCCTTAATAAAATCACAAAAAACTGTAATAGGTAAACTGTCCGTTATCATTTGGTAACGCTAGGCGTTTGGACTGTCTATTTTTTCAACAAAAATAGTTTTTTTGATTCAGAATAGGCTTAATTCTTAAAGAATTTCTATAAATTGCTTACAGTGAGAATGCTGTTTTGATATTTATTTAACCACTGGCTACCAGAATCCTAGCCGATGAAGATTGAGGTGCCGAAGATGGAGATGGCTTTGTAGTTCTACGTTCTCAACTTCAGAATGGAAAAAATGATTGTAAATAATTTAGATTTTCGGACAATTATAACAAGGACTAATGATAAACAAAACCGTCGCAGTCAATATAAACAATTTTCTTTGAGATCAAGGTTACTTTGAACTTTGAACCAAGTCAGGACTTCCAAAAATTTAAGTTTCTCCTGTGCAATTGCTCTAACTTTATATAGATGATTATGTTTCGTGTATGCTTATTGACAAGACATCGGACTACGTCTCGTTTAAAAATTATTCTGATCCAAAAGTTTCTACGGTGTTTTATAGACATACTTATTCTTACTGCGTACAGTGGCCTATCAAGGTATTATTGGATTAGTCAACGAGACATGAAAAATTAACTTGTTATCAACTGCGCAGAAATCGTTTTTTGTAAATTTCACTTTTTTGATCGTTAATTTATCGGACAAAACTTTGTAGTCAAATAGAACATTGTGATAAAAAATTACTAATTTGTATTTTTCGGATAATATTAATAAGAACCAGGAATATGAAAACAGATTCAAATTTAAATTTCCTTGTGCTAATAATCCCAAAGAGCAGATACAAAAAATCAAATTTTTGTTAAAAAACAAATTAATGAGTTAATATAAAATCAAATAGAATCCCATTACTATAAACACTAGTGATAGAATTGGATTTGATCGAGTTGGTCGAATTAATCGCGTTTTGGAATGCACCGTCGGTTACGCTAGAAAAACTGTGAACATTTATTGGAAAACTCTCATGGTACATTCGATAGGTAGAAAACTCCTGGTTTTAAGACAATGTGCAATAACAGTTTTTTGCACGTTATAAACAAATAGTTGGAGTATCAATACTTGAAAATCATTCAACAGTTTTGAAAATTCTTTCGGCATTTCATACGAATTAATGAGACCTGATGGAAATATCGTTGAAATTATAGACTGTTAATGAATATGCTTCCTCGTTGAATGTAAGGTTTTGAATTTTGAAAATCATCGGAATACTTCAATAGTTTTCCCTCTCCATCTCTGATTAATGAACTTCCATAATTGTGAATGGAAGAAAAACTACAAGTGTGGATATTTCAGCATCAAAAAGGCTGGCAGTTTTCTACAGACGCAATATTATGTGTTGAAAATAATTTTCAGCCCTGGTTCTTCCATGAAAACTATTGGAAAAGTTGCCTATATCTCACCACTTCTCAGTTTTTCTCTTTTTTAAAATAAGGAATATGATTTTTTGTCAAGGTAACACTACCAACGTTTTTTTTTTGATAGCTTATCTAGTTTATTTCAAGCTGGACATTACAAATAATTTTTCTCTACAAATTTGTGAGTGAGACAGCGAGTGGTGATGGTAACATAACATACTATATCCCTCAAACATTTCATGTGCTTAATTTTATGGACTAATTTTATCATTAGGAAACTACAGTATGGAACAACTGCTATTCAAAGCAGTACCAGACAGTGCTGATGATTGCGAGTATCGTATCAGAATTTGTATTAGGCATTTTCAACCAGCAGCTCTTCTACTTTCAGAATGTGGAAAACTAGCTTCTCTTCAACTTCAGCGGCTAAAGCTAATAACCTTCCATTCAGTGAATTCGATCTCTTACCTTCTACATACCGGCCTTGTAAATGTTCCCTTGGGAATATCGCAATTTTCGCATCATGTACGAAATAGCAAAAGCACAGTATGAACAAAGAAGAAAATAAAACATATTTAGAATACAAAAGAACTGAGACCAATACACCTGAACGAACTAATACAGGAGAACGACTTACTAAGTACATAAAGATGAAAGAACAGCGTTGACAAGCTGAAGTATCTAGAGAAAATTTTGTGTTGTGAAATGGAAAAGTTGACAAAAATGTATCCAGTAGACAAGACAATTTCCACTGAACAAAAAGAACGCACAAATCTACAAGTACTATCAACATTTCAAACAGAAGATAACAATGAATGGAATGAACATACTGAGAAAAAAGCGGGTGTGAAGATAAATCAAACTTAGTAAGTGCAGTGCCAAAAAACAGTAGAGAGAGTTTGGATACAGTAAGAATAAGAATGACGGAACAATTGAAGTGATAAGAGAAACTAAAATAAGGGAAAAGGCAGACACTGAAGGAAATGGAATATGGAAAAGGCAAACAAAATAAAATGGCGTCCCAGCGATAAAGCATACATAAACAGGGAACGTCAGCCGACAATTTGAAAAGAATATCTGGACTGGATTCAAGATACCCAAGATCGACGAAAATGGTCTAGGTTAAGAATGATGTCCAGCAGTGGACAAGACAGACTGATTAATGGAGACAGGCTAAATATGAAGCGATGGAAAGAACAAAATAAGAAGCAGTTTTTTTTAAGAAAGAAATGCATTGTGAAACAATTGTCACAATTTGAAGACAAAAAATAAAAAACAAACATAAAAATAACTAGATAACGATATTAGATAAAATTTTGATATACAGATAAAACCTTAATGAGTAACAAAATTATAGGTAATAGTAATAGGTAATAATCAGTATATAACACCATAGCAATATTAAACCAGTATGCAGGATGGCCGGAATAAGATATTATTATTAGAATAGAGTCGTTTACACAGTCAAAGGAATTTTCCAATGAACATGCTCTCAAATTATTGCGGAATACGGGAAAAGATGATATCGATTTGATTTCAATGGGCAAGTGATTGTGCATTTTTTTGCATTGTGAAATATTGAGCCCTTAACTAATTCTGAGCGTAGAGTAGGTAGGTTAACATCATGCTCCGCGTTCTGTGCTTACCAATTAGGCAAACGGATTCAAAGATGAATAAGGAAAAAACAGTCAAAATTTTTAATATTTTAAAGAAGTCCTTGCAGTGAGCTTTGCTATTTAGTCCGAGTAAATATAAGTAAATAGCTCTCTTTTGTAGTTTGAAGACGCCTCAAATTGCGTCACACTACACGTGTACCCCAGAAGAGAAGGGCATATCGGAAATGCGACTCAATAAGGGCATAATGAACTGTTAAGTAGGTGGATGAGTTCAGTTCTTTGAAAACTGATTTTAGCGCAAAACAGAAGGAACTTAATTATTTATAAAAGGTATATATGTGTCCAATTTCAAGGAATTGTCCACAACAGACAGGTCCTAAAAATTGTAAAAATTTAACGACATCATCATCAGTTCCAGGTGAGTATTTATTTTTGACTACGGGCATAAAGAAGGATCTGTGTAAGTTAGCATTAGCACCAGGAAGATGTGAAAGCGGATCATTAGAAGAAGTTATAAAGTTTGATAAGTTTTTGGCTACATTGACAAAGTAATTTTTAAGGTTATCCAGTGGAGTAAAGATTATGGCTCAATGAATGAGCATTATTTCTTAGATCATTCACAATGGACCAAGTTTCTTTAGAAACATCAAGAGTCTTCTATTATAATTAATATCTTTGGCAGCTTGTATTGTCTTGTGATAAATTTTTTTCGTAATTTTTGAAGAAGACACTTTCTTTAGGTGGGATGAAGATCGCATGTTCTTTCCTGATATAAGTAGACATTAAGTAGGCCAGGGTTTATTTTTTAATACGACTCAGGGAAAACGAATTGGATGCCAGTCCACATCAGCAGAAAGCATGCACCAGTCAGTTGTTTGACAATGATGCTTGAAGTTTAGAAAAGTTTTTTCCGTGAAGATACGACATAATTTGCGAGAAGCATTTTTAGTATTGGATTTTACCGAAAATTTACTGTATCATAATCGGTAAGACCTGAATTAAAAACAGAACAGTCTGTGGTTTCTGAATCATACGATGAGACGGCATAGTACTAGAACTGGTCTTAGTTATTCTGGTTGGTGCTATTATATACATGACCATACCAAAAGAATTAAAAACTAACTGAAGACATTCTTGACCAGCACACATACTGGAATAATCAATATTGAGATCGTCACATTAGTTTTAGTTTTCTTTATAGAGTAAAAGTAAGTGACTGTCAAATTATGTAACAAATAATAATAAAATAAATTTATACGACTAACATTTTTCTATATCTAACTATAGAAAATTAGATAATGAATCAATACTATTAAGTATAGAGGTACCAGATATTCAAATTTTTTGGAAATATACTTACACCAGTTTTCAAATTCATTTTGATACACACATAAAATATATATTAATATTTTTTTATCCACTCAAGCTATTTATACGCTAACGATATAAGATTATCAAATCGATTTTTTGATCAAACCCATATCGAAATTTTTCTATTTTTAATTTTCTTAACAGTCAAAGATAAAATTAAAACTAAACTTCTACCAACGCTTCTGATCATTTTCCACATTTCAACAATAAACATAGATTTGTGTTTCTATCAATAGAATGAAATATTTTCCTACTGCAATGATAAATTTTTCAAATTTACCTGTTTCTAATAAAACCTCATTCAGATCTGAAAGTACTCTATCTACCTAGGGTTAGGGTTAGTGAGAAGAGGTTGGAGGATATTTTCACTTGTTGAGAGCACTTTTTTTATTTTTTCACCAAATTCATTTGCCATTTGTTTCTAAGAGGAACAATAAGTAAAACGTAGGTGAATACACAACAATTTTTGTGAGGTGAGAGCCCTGTGGTTAACCTAGAGGGCAACAACCCTAGTCCACTTAAAATTGAATATGCTAAAATATACTAGTAAACGTAGAGGACATTTCTTAACTAGCGATGTCACACGGGGTGAATCTTTCGAGTCTACGTCGGATAATAAATTCTAGCACTAGGTTTTTCGACAATTGATTGGAGTGAGACTTAAGTCTTCCATTGTACTTTTCAGTGATCAATTTAATTTCTTCTCCAACCGAGAGCACTTGTAGATCAATAGCAATGATATTATTGGACTCATACCATGGAGCATTTTTTAGCTTTCTCAGAACTTTTGACTAAAAAATCTCGATAATATTCATATTTGTTATGGAAGCTGAGCCCCTTAGCTAGATTCCATACGTTCAAAAAGGTTTAAGCATTGACTTATTATTGATAGATCACCAATTATCCAATATAGTTGTCTAAGTTGATTCCAAAGCTGTTGGCATTTCCTTCAAGATATTTTCCTATACAAATGGATTCCAAGTTATTTGACTTCCTCCCTTGGTGGAGGTGGAGGTTTTCTCGTCTTTTTGTGAAGGTCACGTGAATAGAATGATTTGCATGAATAATGTGTAACGCAGCTTTAGGCTCTCGGTGTGTATTGTCTGATGTGGGTAAATCGCTACCTTAGGCAACACCTGCATTGATAACATGAATAGAATAATAACCATGAAATACCTATCTTCAATGTAGGATTTGAGATATAGAAAGTAATTTAGAGGAAGGAATTTTCTGATTTTATAATTTAGTCCCAAGTGCTAGACTTCATCAAAGGTTTGACTTGCATCGAGGGTTATCCAGGAACAGTATTTTTCATCTTCCAGATCTTGCATAATTTTATTTATTAGTCCTTTTATTTATTATTTCTTGTACTTGCTCGATGGTAGCATGTTCCACTCGGAATCTAAATTAATGTTTATAAATAACTTGGTTTTGGTTCAGAATAGGTGTTATCCTGGTTTTTAATAGTCTCTCTAATAGTTTAGCAATTATTCAAAGTACTCCAATTGGTCCAAATGAAGTAACTTCTTCAGCAGGCTTACCAGGTTCGAGTATGAGTATTATTTCGGCTAGTTTTCACTGAATTGGAGAATAACCAGTTCTGTGTATTGCATTATAAATGAATATTATCATTTTAGTGGCATTTTCGGCTTATGATCCGGGAACATTTTGATTTTTAGGAGATTTGTGGTGTCTTGGACTTGTTTTGTTGTTATTCTTACGATAGGAGGTTCTTGTTGATAACGAAAAGTCAAATATTGAATAATATTGGTTTCATATTTTTCTACTTCTGCGAATTTCGTAACTGCTTTGCGAAGGCTACAGCTTTCCCGCTATTTGCTTTCTAACTAATGAAATCCAGAGTTGCGGATTGGAGGATTTCCTGAGTTCTTGAGTTGGTTCTATTCTGTTTGGTTTTATCTAAGGGTGATCTTGTATTTTGCGAAGTTTTCTATTAACTTTTTTATTTTTTATCAAGTTGGGTAAATCTCCGTGTTTCACAGAGCGAATGGAAAATGGAGTATTTTGCCAGGGAGATTTCTGAAGTGCTTTTGTGAGCGTAAGTGATCTCGACATCTGGTTTAAGACGGATTGATGTTCAGACTTTTGTTAACTTCTGATCTAAAATTGTTCCTGTGTGTGAAATTTTCATATAAAGCTGGAGTGCTAACTAATGCACAAGAAGAGTTTGTATTCAGTATAAGTAAATAAGTATAACAGAAGAAGGAAATGAGAAGATACCATTTTTCACCTGCATTTCAGTGACATATCCTGCAATTGGAAGAGAGCTGCGCAGAGTAACAGCTTAACCCGGTATTGACAGGTCAAAAATAGTTACGAGTTGTGACACTTAGGTGTAGAAAACCCAAAATTGATTCAGTCAGCGATGTCTTCCTGACATCAATTTTGGAAAAATGTTAGTGCTTTCTGGGCCCTATTAGTAAGTAATATTGAAATCTTTGTATAAAAATATTATTTTCTGTTATTATTGAATATTGCACGAGTTTTAGAGTAAAAAATGAGATGCTTTTTTTATTTATTCACTGAAAATTTTTCAATAAAGATATTAAACAAATCTAAACAGAGTGTTATAAATAAAACTACAGGCTATCAAACGAAAAAAACCGAATAAAATTCTCGCTAGTAACAAAAAAGTTTCTTTATTCAATTAGTTCAATATTTGCAATAGATGACTGTATGCTCGAGGCATAAAAACACGGAACATGCTTCACAAACATATCTAGTTTCTCTGTATGTAAACATAAGCACTCAGAGCATCTTCCCTGTTGATGAGGCTTTGTCTTTTTGGTAGGTGGCTCGGAGTCTCACCCAAAATTTTTCTGATATTACCGCGTAAATAGAAAGCAAGCCTGGGGTTAGTCAGCCTTTGTCTGTCTCTGGTGATCTTTGATTAATTCCAGCCTAATCTTTTTAAAAATATTTTCTTGGCAGGTGGGTAATAATATTTTCCATAAAAATTATGAATTTCGACTGGGTCTGCGACATTTTATTGGCCGTCGACCTCCTGCATTTCTGGGTTTTCTCCTTCGGCATCCTGTTCTAAGTCAGGGTAATCTCTACACACGCTGACATTATCTATTTCGTCGTCTTCTTCGGAATCATCCTCATCAATAAAGTTTTCGTCATTTTCTGCATCTTACCATAATCTTTGAAGACGTCTCTGCTTTTCTTCAGAATCTTCCATCAATACACGATCTAATACAAGCGATAATTCACGAATAATAACCATAGTTGATAAAAATAAAGAACCTACCTCTAGAAAT
Source organism: Diorhabda sublineata (assembly GCF_026230105.1). Classification (NCBI taxonomy): domain Eukaryota; kingdom Metazoa; phylum Arthropoda; class Insecta; order Coleoptera; family Chrysomelidae; genus Diorhabda; species Diorhabda sublineata. The sequence continues at coordinate 11,079,129 of NC_079479.1, forward strand.
GATGTCACAAAAACAAAACAAATCTACTCAAAATCAAAACAAAAATCGAGTTTAGACAGGTGGGGTGTGAGAAACCTCAAGCAATTTTGAAACGCTCCTATTTGCACTGCACTGTGTCTATGCTGGAACTATGCTTTGAACAACCACGTGTAGAGGAATACTTAGTTTGAAGGTACTGAGGCGCTAGCGTCGGTTGGAGGTCAATTTGAATATTTTTTTGTGCATTCTTCAAGCGCTGGGTTTTGTCATACCCCACCTGAAGGTGAAGAAGGATAATGAAAATTGAATCCAATTTCTACACGTTATTCAAACCGTTAATGAAAATAAAGAATTGATAAATTTGCGAAAGCAAAGAAAACAACAAATCCAGCAGAATAATTCAGTTACAATTGATCGATAATTTTTAGAACCGGTTCGTACCCAAAAAAGAGTCACATTGCATTTGTGTAATTTTGAGATAACATGATCTCATCCAGTTTATTTTTCATATTGTCTTCAATCTTCACTACACAAATTACTACACTGTCATTCCAAAAGATATTTCAATTCATTCGGCCATATTGTCTTATGTCACTCATCACGTATTTTTAATATTCAACTCTTTTCCTATATTTCTTTTGCCATTGGCAATTTCCTTTCACATAATTAAAATAGTTTCATTGAGGTATAAATACACAACACATCACTATGTCACTAAAATATATCAGGCAGATCGCACGGAAGATGCCTTCTAGGCGTTCGATGGACGAGAGATCTCAATAGAGGTTGAGCCAATGCGTTGGGATGGGTTGGTGTTTACAATAATTCCAAGTACTTTTGACTAAATTCTTCCTAGAATTGCTATATTTCAGTTGGATGCAGTGCCTCATGGCTGCATACCACAGCTACAGATTGTTTAGTGTGACTTTATATATCAGTAGCCTGTTAGTTGTGATCTCCGACCTATCAACTAGTACACTTTGCTGAGTTTTGAATCCAGTTGCTTGTCTGAGCTCAAGGCTAGTCATCGGTCCATATGATTTCCAAGGTATCTTGCATTGTCTTTTTGCTGCAGAAGTTTATCAGTTCAACATCAAAGATGAACAGGTAACTCTTCGTTGTGTATAAGTGTAAGCTTTCAGCTAGTTAAGTTGTTGTGTGTGGGAATATCAGCTTTGTACATAAGATACAGGATCGAGCCAAGTGTACTCCCCTATAGAACTCCTTACATGATTGAATGTAAAGTTTTGATGCTCTTGGATTTTGACTTGAAACTGTCTCTTCTACAAGTAGGATTTGAGAAGGTTGAACGGGAAATCTTTCCTTTGAACGCATTCGAATAATGAACATTATTGGATGCGTTTTTTTTCCTTAAGTATCGAATTTCATTTGCTTGATATTTGCTATGAAGGAACACTTGCTCTTTAAATTTCATTTAGGTTTCATTTTTTCTATAATTATGATTAAAGCACCATTAAAACACAAAAATAATTCAGTAAGTTTCCTTTATTACCCAAAAATTAGACAAATTTATATAAACAAAAAAACAAGAAGAATACCCCTTCCATTATTATATTGACAATCAAACTTATATTAAGTGTTGTTCTATATAAATATTATAAGCTTCTTTTTCAGATACTGTTGCATATTTTACTTCTATTGTCCGAAGTTCTTAGTTTCAGTTGCTGCTGGAACAAATAAAATAATTATTAGAATTATTTCAAATAAATAGGCTATATATTCATTCATGTTTGCTTTAGACAGAAATCTATTTTTCGATCTCTCTTTTAGGAATATTTTTAAAAACGTCATGTGATACGTGAATTATCTCTAACAAAATCGAAACAAAGTGCTTTGATGCTTCTCTAAGTATTCGCCCTTTTTGCATACGCTCAAATTGATTCGCGGAATAATTTGGCAACTCTGAAGATGACGGTTTTTGAATAATCAGTGGTTTGACGTGCTATATGCGAACATTTCTAGAACATTTCTTTCTCAAGCAATGACCATACAAAATCGATTGTATTAAGGCCTGCGATATCCTAAGATACGCTTTTATCTGTCTGTAGATCTTCTTCAATAATGTTGCCCACAGCATCGATTTTTATCGGAATAACAACCGATTTTGACCGAGCTTCTCGACTTTCATCATTGACAATGACGAAATTCTGCAAACCAAATGTAAACAGCCTTTTTTATCGTGGTTCACTACCAAAAGTTGCCAGATGCCAGAATCAATCAGTCAATTTCTAAATTGCCACTGGCTTCGCAATTACTATGGAGTGTAGAGCTAAGGAGCTAATAGAAATATTAGAGTTTGTTAAAATCGGATCATGAAATGAATCAATGAATGTGTGTAAAACTTCTACCTGTACCTTTCAACTGTGTTGTGTATGACGAGAAGGTCACTTTTGAATCCATCATTCTCCGAAGAGTCACCACTTCCTTGTTGACTATTTTGCTGGCCAGTTGTTTGTTGTTTACTTTCCTGTTCACTACTTCCTTGTTGATTTCCGCTTTGTTGACCAGTTTCTTGTTGAGATCCTCCTTTTTTTCCACCCTCTTGTTGATTTCCTTCGTTTTGGCCACTTTCTTCTTGAGAACCTCCTTTTTCTTCATCTTTTTGTTGACTACCTCCTTTCTGGTCATTTTCCTGTTGAGAACCTCCTTTTTCGCCATCTTTCTGTTGAATACCTTCTTTCTGGCCACTTTCCTGTTGGGAATCTCCCTTTTCTCCATCTTTTTGTTGACTACCTCCATTCTGGCCACTTTCCTGTTGAGAACCTCCTTTTTCTCCATCTTTTTGTTGACTACCTCCTTTCTGGCCACTTTCCTGTAAGGAATCTCCTTTTTCTCCATCTTTCTGTTGACTACCTCCTTTCTGGCCACTTTCCTGTTCAGAACCTCCTTTTTCTCCATCTTTTTGTTGACTACCTCCTTTCTGGTCATTTTCCTGTTGAGAACCTCCTTTTTCTCCATCTTTTTGTTGACTACCTCCTTTCTGGCCACTTTCCTGTAGGGAATCTCCTTTTTCTCCATCTTTTTGTTGACTACCTCCTTTCTGGCCACTTTCCTGTTCAGAACCTCCTTTTTCTCCATCTTTTTGTTGACTACCTCCTTTCTGGTCATTTTCCTGTTGAGAACCTCCTTTTTCACCATCTTTTTGTTGACTACTTCCTTTCTGTCCACTTTCCTGTTGAGAACCTCCTTTTTCTTCATCTTTTTGTTGACTACCTCCTTTCTGGCCACTTTCCTGTTGAGAACCTCCTTTTTCACCATCTTTTTGTTGGCTATCTCCTTTCTGGCCACTTTCCTGTTGAGAACCTCCTTTTTCTTCATCTTTTTGTTGACTACCTCCTTTCTGGCCAATTTCCTGTTGAGAACCTCCTATTTCGCCATCTTTTTGTTGAATACCTCCTTTTTGACCACTTCCCTGTTGGTAACCACTTTGTTGTCCACTTTGTTGACTACTTTGTTGACCACTTTGTTGATCACTTTGTTGACCACTTTGTTGACCACTTTGTTGACCACTTTGTTGACCACTTTGTTGACCACTTTGTTGACCACTTTGTTGACCACTTTGTTGACCACTTTGTTGATCACTTTGTTGACCACTTTGTTGACCACTTTGTTGACCACTTTGTTGACCACTTTGTTGACCACTTTGTTGACCACTTTGTTGACCACTTTGTTGACCACTTTGTTGACCACTTTGTTGACCACTTTGTTGACCACTTTGTTGACCACTTTGTTGACCACTTTGTTGACCACTTTGTTGACCACTTTGTTGACCACTTTGTTGACCACTTTGTTGACCACTTTGTTGACCACTTTGTTGACCACTTTGTTGACCACTTTGTTGACCACTTTGTTGACTACTTTGATGACTACTTTGTTGACTACTTTGTTGACTACTTTGTTGACCACTTTGTTGACTACTTAGTTGACCAGTTTGTTGACCGCTTTGTTGACCACTTTGTTGACCACTTTGTTGACCACTTTGTTGACCACTTTGTTGACCACTTTGTTGACCACTTTGTTGACCACTTTGTTGACTACTTTGATGACTACTTTGTTGACTACTTTGTTGACTACTTTGTTGACCACTTTGTTGACTACTTAGTTGACCAGTTTGTTGACCGCTTTGTTGACCACTTTGTTGACCACCTCCTAGTCTACCACCTTCTTTTTTACCATTTCCTCCTTGGTGACCGGTTCCTTGTTGATCACCTTCTTGCCCACCATTCGTTTTCTGATTACATTCTTGTTGACTATTTCCTTTTTGACCCTCTTCTTGATGAATACCTCCCTGTTGACTATTTTTCTGTTGACTACTTCCTCTTTTACCACTTCCATGTTGACGACTCCCATGGCGACCCCTTCCATGTTGACCACTTCCATGTTTACCACCTTTATGTTGAATACCTCCATGTTGACCACCTCTATGTTGACCACCTCCATGTTGATGAGCTTGTTCACTACCTCCTTGTTCATCACTTCCTTCACCGACTTGTTGACCACTTCCTTGTTGACCACTTCCTTTTTGACCACTTCCTTGTTGACCACTTCCTTGTTGTCCACTTCCTTGTTGACCACTTCCTTGTTGACCATTTCCTTGTTGACCACTTCCTTGTTGGCCACTTTCTTGTTGACCACTTTCTTGTTGACCACCCTCATGTTTATCACTTGTCAAGTGTCGTTCTAGTCCAGGAGAACCATCCAGAAAACCATTGTCAATTTTGAAACCACTTCCCATATCAAGTTCATGACCCATGATAGCAATACGTTTGTTTCCAAATATATCGAAAATATTGGTAGTTTGTGAATATCCTACGAAGAGCAATAGGACAATCTGAAATAAAAAAAAAAACTGATATTATTTGGAATAAAGGGTGGTGTGGAATATCATTATTAAAAAATTGCAGTATTCAAACTAGGTATTACTAAATCTCGTTGTGAATGTCCAATAATATTTTAATAAAAGCCAAAAATTGGGCCAAATTATCAATATTAATGTCCCGAGTGCATGTCAAATTGTCGATAATTTAATTTTCTCGAGTGCGCGAATGCGCACGAGAGGAAATTATGAGACAATTTGACATGCACGAGAGAGCATTTTGGCAGGCTATTTCCTGAGAAAAATTTAATTTAAAATAAACAATTGTTCCTTTTCTTAAAATATAAAATTAAAACCAAATGATGTTTATTAATCCTAGACGAAAATTTGGCACTAGTGCATATTATCGATAATTTGCACTAGTGCAGTATTATCGCTGAAATTTGATCGTTGCTAGGTAAACATAAAATATTACAGCTTTCTGGTTGGCTTAAATTTTTCGAAGGAAATAGTCAAAATAATTTCAATAATAATAAACACGCCATCAATTGAACCATATTTTGATTGAAGCAATGATTGTTCCTAATAAATCGAAAGTGCCCGTATATATAACAATTTGAGCTTTCCTGCACTCCTGGAGTTTTAGTAGCCATGAGTCACTTCGACAGAAAGCCTCGCACTTTTTGTGTTTGCACGAGAACGGTCGTTCATTCGTCTTGACAAGGCGACTGTAATACTCATTAATAAAAAGGTCATCCAATAACGTCTAGGACCACAGACAATATTCATAGGGTGAAGAAGTCAGTACGAGAAAATCCGCATGTGTCCACTCGGAAGCGATCGGCAGCTTTAAACTTGTCGCGAAGAAGTTTACAGCGAATTTTTAAGTTGGATCTTGAACTGCATACTTTTAAGCTCCAGTTAACACAGAAATTAAAAGATACCGACTTTGGACAACTCCCTGTTTTCAGATAAGGCTCATTTTCATTTAAATGTGTTCGTAAACCGACAAAATTGTCGTTATTGGACTGAAAAAATCTAAAAATGAAACATCATAGATCACTACATAGTCTGAAAGTAACTGTATGGGCAATAATATGAAGATTCACGAGGACGAAACATCAACCGCTATATTGCGATGTTAGAGGGATATTTTACTCCAGAACTTGCGATATCAAGAATAGTGAATACGAAATTTAGTTCCAAAAAGACGGAGCGACCTATCACACATCAAATGACTCTATGGCGGCTGTGAGACTAATTTCCAGAGAGGTGATATCCCATGGCTCCCACGTAGCCTTGACTTGACCCCTCTTGATTTTTTGTGAGAACACCTCAAACATAAAGTCTACATGAACAATCCAAGGGACATCAGTCAGCTAAAGGAAAATATCCGCCAGGTAATGGCAGCCATCACCCCAGATTTATTGACAAGACTTTTCACAAATCTGCGTTCGTGTTTTGAGGAGTGCCGTCTTCGAGATTGCAGTCATTTAGATGATGTTATTTTAAAAAAATAAACTTTATTCAATTACCTAATTCACATTTTTACCTTTTATTTCAACAATATCTTATGTATTTATTGCTCTACCCTATAATTTGCAAGAATTTCAACCGTAAGTTCCTTCTACGAAACTTATTTTGCGAGAGCTACAGATAGACCATTCAATGTTGCTATGTCGAAATAATTTAACTCGATTAGTTAGCAAAAAATCAATAACTTGAAGAGTACGCATATTTAACATTCATAAACGAAACTTATACCATCGAAAGCTGTCAATATCTAATATGACGTTTGTTCGAACATCACAGCAGTACCGTAGCGGTTGGTGTCGTCAATATGTATAGTAAGATAAGTAACAACGATGAAGTACGTGATCACGCGTGAAGTTCTTTAAATCATAAGGCGGTCGTCTTTTCTGATACCAATACCAGAGATCTGAGTAATTGCTTTTATCATCTCCATACATTAATCAACGATCTTGGAAGTTAAATAATGTTCGTACCACTAATAAATTGATTACATGAGAATTACTTTCAAGGAAAATATTGAATGGTATACAGTGTGTTTCACGGAATTTTGAATGTTATTAAATATTTTTATAGTTTTTATAATATAATTGATATGGACGTAGTCGTGAAGTTTCATATTGTTAATATGGAAGCTGCATTATTTATTTGATATTTAAAATTTTTTTATAAAAGTAAATAAAAATTCTTCAGTTTCTTACTTCTTAGACCCTTCTGTATGTTTTTTATATCAAATTTTCTTAACTTTACGATTTTTTTATTAAAAATCTGTTCTTAAAACTTTATCAAAATATGACTGGACATTACTACATGAATATCAACCACTAAAACCAATTTGTCCTCAGTTACTCAGTTACTATAGGCCCCTCAAAGCGGAATAAAAAAAATTTCATTTAAATAAATGGAACATTAGTATAGGAATAAATTAAGCTCGGTATGCCTGAATTCCTATTGCCGAAATAATGTGAACAAAAAATGGTAATTATTTAGTTTAGGTTGCATACGCCCGATTTCCTTGAAATTTTAGTATGTCGTGGAGAAAATTATGCTGATTAATTTAATTTATATATATATATATATATATATATATATAGGTTGAAAATTTAGATAGGTTAGGTTAGGTTTGGTTAGGTAAGATCAGGTTAGGCTAGAATAAGCTCATACTCAAAATATTGAGCGACTTTGGAGAGATATTCATGATAATATACCTCGTTATGGAAGAACTAGATCTCATTATCGTCGGTATTTTGGGAAATTTCTATTTAAGAGACATTATTCATATTCAAACAGAATTGTAACATTTATTGATGAAATGTCACTAATGTATCCGATAGAAATTGATGATTATTTGTACGTGTAAATAAATAATTATTATTAGAAATCGATTTGTGTCATTACTTCAGTCGTAACCAATTATATCTAATGTTGGAGAGGTTTGGAGGCGGGGGGTAGATGTTAAAAGATAGTCTACATTTTTACCACACCCCTAATCCTCCCCAACATCAAATATTTACAAAATATCAACTATTCAAGATAGTGTACATTTTCCAATGTTCAAACCTTAAAAACTATGTGAAAGGATGTTTTGCGCGCCTAACATAATTCCCAAAAAATGTTTCACCGTAATCGCGGATATTAATTTTTTCTAATGTATTCGACAGTAAATTTTATTGACTCTTGCAAACCACTTTTTTTGCCGGAAGGACATACCTATTTGAAGTGAGGGATGTGGGCTAAAATTTCTCCATCATTCCAGAATTTTTTTTTTCCTTTTTATCAATTTTTGTATAATTTTTATAATATTTTGGTATGCTCGCTCAAAAACTGCCGGAAAAATCCCGCTTACCACCTTGAAGTGCATTATCTATATCAGCATCTACCCCAAAATGTACGATGTTCAATACATTTATTTTGGAGTAAAATCTTTTTGTCGAATTACCGTTGTTACAGATTTTCATTAAATCTGTAAATACTGACCCTAATCATTTGTCTCGGAAATATTCACAATTTCAAAAACCAAAAAGTATGAATAACAAATAAATTAGGTAAAGAAATTAATTATATAAGTTGTAAAGATCTTGCAGGAGAATTAGTTCCATCACTTTCTCGAGCTCTTCCGGGCTTCCATACCTTCACAGGATCTGATTATACAGCAGCTTCTGTTCGCAAAGAAAAAGTCAAACCATTCAATATTTTAATACAGAATGAAGAATACCAAAATATGTTCGAACATTTGACGGATCCGGAAGACATCAAAGGCGAAGAGAAAACAAATCTTATGCAAAGATTTACGAAATGTATAATATAGACAAAAATAATGTTGTCTTTTTAGTTAACGAGCTCCATTCCTTAATATGGGAAGAAAGAAATTCCGACAGTTGTTTTGATAACCCCAAATCACGTGCTAAATGATTCAACTCACTTTGAATAATCAAATGTGGCATAAAAATTTACCGATATTAACCACCTCTTAATAAAATTTCCTACCTGGTAATGTAAACAGGGATAATTAAGCTATTGAAAAGTCGTACGTGTTAGGGCTTGATGAATATTTTTTCTATTATTGGACAGGTATGTCCATTTCAAAAATAAAGTTCTCGCCTGTATTATGAAAATTGTAATCTTATCTGTGGAATAAGGATCTGCATTAACATTTATGTATTATGTACGAGAAATATTTTTCATAACTTGGCATGATATCCAATGATTTTTCATCATTAGTTACAGTGTTTGGTCACCCAGTTTTAGAACGATTTTTCGTTGGACTCACTTCTCCAAAAAATTTCACAATGACATTTAATAGCAATTTCGATTATCCAACATTGTGAGGTTCATGTGAGACGTTTCTGTCTCAAAGAGGATGATACGTTGTAATTGGTTTAAAATTAAGCACATAGAGTTGTTATGTTATATGATTTTTTTGTCACCAAATTCAAGTGGAGCTTGTGGTAGAATTCAAAGTGTTAAAATTATGTTGTATTTCCAAACCAAAACTGCTCAGTCATACATTTGTAACTTTTTTCCTAACATATTCAAAATAACAGTACTACTGAAAAATGAGAAATCCATATTTATATTCATAAGCTTGTCAACTCCATATACGATTCGAGTACTAATTGAACTGGTTGGAAAGTTTGTGATTTATCACAATAATTTGTCTTTTGAATTCCTGAGTCTGTTCATAAAAGCTTCAACTTTTCTCTTGAATTCCGATTTTTGTAGCGACGTGATTCGTCAACCATCTTAGATTAATGGTTCCTTTTTATTTTTTTCCCATAACATCCCAACTAACATTCTTCGGAGCTTAAAGTTTTATAAAACGTTAACGTATATCTATAAGAGGTTTATAGAGAAACTTAACTTTTTTAATAGTTTTTAGAGTTTTATTTAGAGTTTTATAAGGGACCACGTGTTGTTTTTTGAGACTTCGGGAAATACCAATATACTGAAAGTTTTAAAACATTGCATCCAAAACATTTCTATTACCTCATTTATAAATCTTTTAGCGTTACTTATTTCTTAGAAGGTTCTATAGAGTTTTTAGAAACCTTGTTACAAAACTTTTACTTCTGGGATTTTCCAGCTTATTTTTAAAACCTTCATAAATCTTAAGGCACCTAATAAATATTCGAAAGCTCCAATAAAAACTGGAGAATTTCCAAAAATCTTATAGGCCTACAATAGCCTTTTTCATGGAAGGGGGTGGTACTATATTTTTGAGGTTCAGATGTTCAATAATTGTGTTCCGAGTTTTTTTAATGTTTAATCAGTAATCGTGGTTATTGTGTATGATCCAATAGTTGATTATAAGTGATCGAATATGACAAAACAGAGAAAAAATTGGAAAAGGTTAAATACAGTAGCAGTTTTCATAGAAAGTGCACCAAACATTTTGCCAAGAATATAATGAGGTTATAAATCACCCACAACTAAGTTTACCAAAAATGAAATAGACCGAAACTTAAGCTTTCCTCAAGAAAATGTATAATATCACTGATGAAGGAAGGAACCAACGACCGGCTTTGAATTTGGGTCTCATCACGACTATCAAAGATTTCTTTTGTTTTTTTTTTATTATAAATCATTAGATCGTCCAATAAACTAAGCTGTAATCTTTATATTTTAGACAAACTAGATAAAATCGTTGTAGTTCAAAAAAAAGAGAGGTTTCCATGGAGGATTTGCTCAAAATATCGCGAGAGTGTGCAAGAGAATCCCAGGCAGCTGATTACGTCTCGATTACAAGAGCTCGGTGACTCGCAGATCATAGCAAAGGTTTCATCTACTCTATAAGCAGAGTAATAAGTAAATTGTCTATAAGTCACTAAAGTGAGTCACGAACCATCCATTGACAGTACTCTGAAAGTATTGAGGTAGATCTTCTTGCCATATTTTCTGCGATCTTATTTTTGCTAGTGGTTGAATAGAATATTTAGTAAATCAACATTGTGATCATTGGATCAAATTTTGTATCTTGTTGAATAGTTATTCATCACATTTTCGATTATTGGGATGATCAGATCGTTATGAATTGTAAGTAGCGTACCAGCGGGCTCTACTCAATATACGGAGTGTTATGGATTGGAATGTTTGGAGTATCTTCGTATTTGAAGATTTACTGCAGTTCTATTCCATACAACCAGATTGATATGAAACAGTAGATTAGCAATTTTTTCTCGAGTCTTAGTTGGGACCTTTTGTTGAGTAGCCAGTGCATATTTTTTAGTTTCAAAGCTAACTGTTTTTCCATATAAGTTTTCCATCCAAATGTAGCTGTAACTGATTTTATTGGAATGGGGATTTTATTGATGAACATTTGCGGAAAAACAGATTTTCTTATTGTAGATTAGATGAATTTGCACTTTTTCTGCAGCTACAGTTGCCATGATTTCCGTGTCGTTTTCAAAGTTTGCTATGAAGGTGCTCCAGATGCTATCGAATAATAATTTACGTAGGAATCTTCAAGTTTGACTTGAAAGTAGCCGTCGGTGATATAAGATCTTGAAATAATGTTGTTCCGTTAAATATAGTTTCAGTTCGTAGAAGAGACCATCATGCCAGACTCTGTCGAACGCTTGTTGTATATACTCCAGCACCCACCTTTTTTTCTTCTAAGATTGTTGAATTCGTTTATAGGAAGAACTGTTTGGATTTTACGCAGAAGTATTCTTTCTAGTACTTTTGACATTATTGATAACTTTTTATATTTTCATCGTTATTTTTATCTGGAGCTGATGTTTTATTGTGAACTAGACTTGCACCAGTACTAAATTCTGAAGAGCAGGTACTGAAATTAATCGACCATAGAAAACTGTAATGAGGCCGATTTATTGATGAATAATCACGTTTAAAATTAAACTGGATGAATTTAGGACATTACTAATCAAACTGATATCCAAGAAAGTCATGATCAGTCCATTAAAGAGGTGCTCGGTTGCTAATTTGCCGAAAATATCGCGCCTGTTTGTATGAGTACAGGAGGCAGCGTCGCTTAGAAAAACTAGATCTTTTGCAGACCATCGTGACATGGATCTGAATTCAACTAATCAGCAGCTGAAAATACGTATGTTTACTTACAAAATTTATTGGTTATTGGTATATGGTTATTAAAATTTTTATGACTGCAAAGATATAAGGAGGTTTGTTCAGATGGATTCATTTATAGGTTCTATCCCATCATCGGTCTCTCAATTTGTCATGAATTGACGCTTATTCAAGCAAATATTCGAGAAATATGTTACTTACTTGTCCATTTTTCAAACAAACTTAGTTTTTATATGTAAACATTGTTAAGCAAGCTTGAACATTCACAATCACTATAATAGAATTTATTAAGGACATAATTAAAAAAACAGTGAACATAATAACAAGAAGACAAGATCTAACAAGGTGTTCCCTCCCGTGAGCTATTGTCCGATTCCGACACTACCAGATGATGTTCAATTATATACAAGTGTACATATTAAAAGTTGAAATTAATAAAAAAAAAAGAGTACCAGTGTTGATAGGCAATAAAGAAGGTGTGGTATGTATTAGATCGCATTGGGAAATACCACCACAAGCTTATATTTCTGCATACCGGAAGGCCGTAAAAAGTTCTGTTTCAAAACCCAAGACAATAGAAATTCTCTTTTGGAAACACGCCTTTCTTGATCAGTTTAATTTTTAGAAAATTAATATTTGATGGTTGTAAATATCAGTTAGGTAGCTGAAATGATAGAAGAGACTTATTTCAATATAATCCAATTCTCCCAGATAGATTTCAGAAGTTTTTAGAATGTTCCAGACAAAATAAGATTCGATTAGTACAATGCAGATGCGATACCTCCCCCTATGAGTCCATTTTAATCTGTTCATAACTAGTCTTCAGATATTTCTCTGGTTGTTTCATTTCTTTCAATTTGAAGAATTACGAAATAAATCTCTGCTAACACATCATTGCTTAAACCAACAGCTGAATCATATCTATATTTTTTTTAACTTTTAACTGAAGTTGGCTCTAGTATCTCATTCTTTTTGCTCTGATTATGAGCGGTTTGCTTTCCCCTGGAAATGCACCCTATCAGGATTATGATATCAATTTTTGTGTTCCATTGTCAAGACTTTTCATTTGTGCAAATCCACTTTGCATCATTGATCGATATGAATATTCTATCTTGGAATTTAGTTTAAAAATCCGTATCGTTATTTCTGAATTTTTTTTCTGCTACATTAATTTTCCCTCGACTGAATTATAAAAATAGACCATATATTATGCAAGGACTAGTCCGTATAGAAAAGGACTGAGGATATTAGTCTATATGTGTGAAAAGCTTGTCTTTTAACGAACTGTCTAGTCCGTTTGTCAAAGGTCTAGTCTATTTATATACGGCTCAGCTGCACCCACGCCATATGTATATTTCTAAGAAATTTAAACACATTTTTTTCATTTATTTATTATAGAAATGAGTTCTACATAAAAATACGTACGTGAAGTTTATAAATCAGGACATTTACCCTCACAATTACATTTTTTACCACCTTGCCCATGTCCTGTCGATTGATCAGTAGCCATCTCCAAGAGGGATTTCCCTGTCTTTGGAAACTTCTTCAATTTTCAAAATGCTAACAGGGCACGTACTAAATTGTGAACAGCTATATTATTTTGAAATCACTCCTTGTTTTGTTCCCAAGCGGTAAAATCCATCTTCTGTGGCTTCCTGTACTACAGCTAAAACTGACCTAGCATCTCCTCTGCCTCGATCGACGTCTGGAACGGGAATTCTTACAGTTGATGCAATTTTCGGTTTTGGATGGGTGCTATCTGATATTACTTCCATTCGTTTTGCCCGTAGCTGTAATCCATCATGAGCAGCTTTTCTTGCCATTGCTATGTTTCTGTTTCTAGTGCAAAAACTGCAAATATTTTCCAAACATAGGTTTGCAACATCGAAACCTTCATTCCCTCATTCCCTAATACTCCTTCCAGCTGCTCTTCTATGACCTCTTCTGCTTCTATAACAAATTCTATCTCCAATCGATACGATTGCTCGATTTCTTCTTTGCCAGCAATGTCAGCATGAATGGAATTAATCACATTTTTTAAGTCTTCTTCAATTGTTACGTCGTTGAAATATCACAAATCGGGTTATTTTCAGATAAAATACGGGTGCGGCAGCATAACTTCCTTTTTTCAAAAGTTAATAAAACTTATTGTATGAATCAGAAAATTTTTATTCGTTTTTTATAATACAGGCACATACATAAAGTTTTGTTTTACTGAGTTTTGAAGATTAAATCAGTTAGGTGACGTCCCCCATTCTCCATACACTGAGTAAACCGATTTCTGGCGTTTGTCATGACTCTTGCCAGCATAGCAGGCGTTATGTTGGCAATTTCTTCCTGGATGTTCGTCTTCAAATCTTGTAGGGTCCTTGGACGGTTCACATACACACGGGATTTCAAAAAACCCCATAGGAAATAATCACAAGGGGTCAAATCGGGAGAGCGGGCTGGCCACTCCAAATCGCCCCTAATTGAGATAAGGCGCTCTGGGAAGTGTTCCCTCAAAACAGCCATCGATGTTCTTGAAGTGTGTGCCGTTGCTCCGTCTTGTTGGAACCAAGTGTCCCCTAAGTCCAACTCATCTAGCCGTGGGAAAAAAAATTCCTGTAACATGTTTACATACCGGTGCGAATTCACTGTCACTGTGACTTCATTTTCCTCAAAGAACCAGGGACCAATAATTCCACGTGAGTAAATTGCACACCACACTGTGACTTTAGGTGAATGCAAAGGCCGTTGATGCAATTGTCGAGGATTGGTATCAGCCCAGTAGCGCATGTTTTGTTTGTTTACAAATCCACACAAATGAAAATGGGCTTCATCACTAAAAAAAACAATAGCGTCCTCAGGAACGACTTCCAGAAAAACCTCACACGCGTTCCTCCGAGAATTGAAGTCACGTTCAGAAAGTTCCTGCACAATTGCCATCTTGTATGGATGAAAATGAAGATCATCATGAAGTATTCTCCTCACAGAACGATCGGAAAGTCCAAGGGCAGACGCATGTTTGCGCGCAGAACGCCGTGGTGATCGCAACACTGAAGTTCTAACTAACTCAATGTTCTCCGGTGATCTAATGGGCCGAGGGACTCCAGTTCTTCGTCTTGTCACACTTGCAGTTTGTCTGAACGTAGTGACCCACGTAACAATTGATTTCCGGTCCGGGACAGGGGCCAAGGGGGCTAAATTAAAGCGATTCCGAAAGGCGCGCTGGGTTGCGATCACAGAACATCCGCTCGAAAAGTAAACCTCAACGGCAAACGCACGCTCCTCACTGTTCCAACGCATGATGGCGACTGAACTGGACAAAACTTTATAGTCCCCCCTCTCGAACGAGACCACTAGCACTCCGTTACGACATCTACCGACTAAATGGCGAACTTTTTAAAAAAGGAAGTTATGCAGCCGCACCCTGTATTTTGTAAATACCAACTCCTTTCACCGCAGAAGCTTCATGTTTTTTTACTTTGTCTGTCCACTTCTTAGTGACAGAACATATTATACAATTGTATCTTCTGTCAAATTTCTCTCTGATCTTATGTTATTTGTGGTGTCAGGTTACTCAATTTGATTTTGGATTCCTCTATTATCAATGGCCGTTTTACGTTTTTACTAACCAAAATTCCCTCCTTATGTTTGTGTTTCAAAATATTGTCAAAATGTGTGAGGTCCAAGTCTAATTTGATTAATTATTCTTTGCATCTCTACCATTTGAGAAATTACAAACTGAATTCACTCTTCTATAGATCTTCTATTATATTCTTTTTATTTTTTGTCTGAATTATTTCAAAAAGACAAAAACCAAAGGAAAGTATTTTTACAAGAAACCAGTAGTTTTGCCAGTAGTTTTTGGATTTTTTCACCTTATTATATTTTGAATAATGATAAATCCTAATTCACATTAATTTTTCATGGAATTATTGTACTGTGTTGTTGAAAAAATTCATTCTTCGCAAAAAAAAAAACGGAAAATTCAGTTTATAAATTATATATAAATATGAGACTGATTTTGTTTGTCCACTAAGTATAACATATAAATTTAATTAAACCTAAATGACTTGCGATATGAAAAGCTCTGGCTAATCATTTAACTATTTAGAAATTCAATTATAAAACACAATAAACATGCATGTATGCTGCAACAGGTCCTTTCTTCTCTCACTTTTTTATTGCCACCACATCTCGTACCTCTAATCAGATGAACAAATTTCTTGCTTTGTTAATTGTATTGGAGGTGGAGATGAGGTGTTCAAAAGATCGTGTGTCATTGTGAAGTAATTTGATAATGATATGATGGAAAGGTTGAGCGTATACTGAGAATAAATGATTCTTTGGTACTATTAAAATTATGCAAATGAGAAGTGTTTGGGTTAACCTATCTCATATTAATTAATGGTTGATTATAAAACCCAATTGTAGTTGTTGAAATCACGGATACCTCCATTTCTTAAATATTTCAGGTAGGCAGACAATGAAATTTCAAATATATATCGTCTTCCAGTAATTAGTAATTTTTCTATAGGTAATAAACTTGTTATGTAGTGATAATAGATACGAGGGTTGCTACTTAAGTTTTGAAATAGAAAAATAAAAAGAAATATTTATTACATTTGGATTTATTGTTTTTAAGAAGAAGCTTCATCAAGATAAACACACTTTTATATGAGTTTGAACTATTTGTGGAAGCATTTTTTCCATAAGTATTGTCTAAAATGAAAAAATACGAAGCTCTAGGTATACAATAACATTGTTAAAAAGAGTTAGTATCTAAACAAACCAAAACTTGCGAGACAACGGATTCTTCTTAGATATTTTGTATTCGACTTTTTTGACTTAATCCTAATTTAGACTAAAATTAACTTGGCTAAACTACAACGATTGATCATCGATAGATTAGTGCAAATCAGGAATATAAGTAACCATCTTCAGATAACATAATTTTAGTTTTTTCACCATAAAAATTGAGAATTTCGGCCCATATATGGAAATTAAAAGTATACAAACCCACGTTACACTTATTTTGAATCGGGATAGCTTTTAGGCTGGTATTTAACTAAATTACATTAACTCCCATGAGCTATTAATTAGACTTTTTCCATAAAAATCAATTTTTAAGAGGGTAGCGAAGCCAGAAGTTAAGAAAAATATTTATGGAAAGATCGTCAACATATACTTTGATGACGAAGGAAATATCCAAAGAACTAATTTCTTATTTAAATATATTTCAGTGATACTGGTAGTAGTTTCATATCATAAAACCAAACCATTATACTTACTAGTGTATAGTAAGTATAATTTAGTGAAGCCCTTGTAGTCTGTTTTGAATTGTCTCATAATATATTCTGCGTATGCATGGGACGTGATTATAAATATACAGAAGAAGAAGAAAAAATGTTCGTGTGGGACAAAGGCATACTTCACCGATCTCGAAGATAATTTCATGCATATAATTTTCTGCGTGCACATACATTCCGCCATAACAATCATAATAGTAATAATAATGATCTGTGCAGACGCAAATTTTATCTCATACGTGATCTGATGTTGAAAGTCATTATGTTTATACAGATATGCATCTGTCTCCGAGGTTTGTGCTGAAATCACCTCTATCCATTCAAGCCATACCGGTTGAATGATTAGTGATATTTTGATAATTGAATTTCATTATGAAATCCCATACATTCATACAGAAAGATATTAGAATATGAAGAATGAGTTTTATATATTTTTTGATGTTTTATTTGAAACTAGCTGTTTCAGTTTAGCATTCTCTTTCCATTTCTTATGAAATTTATGAGTATTTCTGCAACATGTTTGAGGTTTTATAACTCACAAAATATTCTATCGAAATTAATGTAATTTTTTCTGTAACTCCTCATAAAAAACTGTTTTCTTCTTTCTTCACATTTTTATATAAAACATCCATAAAATGGAATAACTCTCTGTTTTCTTTTGAACGGTGATTGAATAATGTTGAATGTGACCTTATGGAAAATGACAATTCGTTTGATTGGAATTTGACTAGCACGTGGTTAGTTAGTTTTGTGAGTTTTTTTATTGCAGTTAGTTACTTGGTTGGAAGTAACCAGTACACACTGAACTGGTTAATTGGTTTACTGTGTACTAGTAATCATAAAATGGGCAAACATTCCGAAGAACAAATGAGACAGGCGTTTGATCCAACACGTCAAGGTCTTAGTTTGATGAAAGCAACAAAATGAACGGGTCTTGCTTATCCAACACGCTATTTTTTGAAGCCACAAAGAGTTGGAGTTGCAGTGGAATTGATGCCAAATTATAAAGTGAATTGAATTATTACGTCTGAAGAGAAGCATCCTTAATTGATTACGTGGTTCGATGTGCGTACACGTTTTATGGTACTGCAAAAGATTGCAAAAAGATAGCTTACGAAATGGCTAAGAATGATATTATTTGAATATCTATTTTTATTGGTGTTGGTCTGCCTGTTAGATATTAATCAGCGAAAACAAAGTTACCAGATCTTCATTAGGTGAAACTCAAAAAGTCTTATGCCTTATCGAATATGCCGAAAGTGAAATATTTATTGGTTTACATGTGAACAAGTCAAAGAATTATAAATATTAAACATGGACATATCACACTAATAAGAATATTTTCGGTCAGAATTTTCAAATTTTTTCCAAACATAGATCTCATTTTATGTTTATACACACCATCCAATGATAGAATAAAATAGTGTGTTCAGTATATTAGATATAATTTAATTAAAATGATTAGATTGAATATTTATTGCATATATACTCAATCTATTTTTTTGATACAGCAGTAATACTATCATTCATATATCTAAAGTGTAATAAAGTATTTGTAGTGAGTTTACTTTAAATGATTTTATCGAACTATTTTTAAGAATAAAGAATAAAAATAATCTACAGAGGACATAATACAAGATCAAAATATTCCAGCCCCTAAAATAAAATTTTAAACAAAAACAAATTGAGAAAGTAACATCAAGGTTTTTATGTTAATTCTGATGCTGTTTAGGACAATTGATGATAGATAGATAGGGCAAAGATTCAGATTAACACACAATGATATTGCAAAAAACAATTTGAAAAACTTAAAACATTAACTAATTACCATACAAAAAAAATAAAATTCAGTATACTTTGTTGAAACGATTCCAAAAACTATGAATAAATTAAAATCATAATCGCTTTTTCGTATACTGAATTTTGAATATTTATAGTTAGAAATGTTTAAATGATAGAATTGAATGTACAATGAAATAATTTTTCATAATTTATAGACACCAACTTACATTACTCGCTATAGTAATACTAATATAAATGAGAATCAGTAATTTTATTCCTGTTGTCTATTGAAAGTGACAAGAAATAAACCTCAAAAAAATACTCACGGTTTCAGTAGAGTCAAATATTTTGAGGTACAAATAATATCTCTGGCATAAGTTCCATAATTCAGATTGTCCAGACCTTATACATATATAACTTGGAGATCCATGGATTAACACGTTGAGCTCCAACCAAAATGGATAAACTTTCCCCTGGGCCCAAATTTTTTTTTGTGTTTCTACAACTCATATAAGGTATTGTAGATCCAAGGAGAAAAAAATTATTTGGAATAAAAAGTGCAAAAAAAATTGTTTTTTGTTGCGTCTCTAGGCTCGCTCTGAGCACGAGTTAAAATTTTTCCCAGGCCCCAAAGCGTGACGCGTGGATGCTTTTGATGGATGCATTCTGATGAGAAAGAAAGCATTGAAAGACGATAATGAATGGTTGTGAAGCCTCAAAACTAGTCGACTATATCAAAGACAAATCTTCTACATCCATCTGATTACATGGCAAGTTCTAACACTACAAAGAACAACAAAAATAATTTACCAATTACTGTTTTCCAAAACAGTGTAGCAGAAGAATTACCGAAGGAAGATACTACGAATAATGCTGAAGAAGAGACGCCAAAGTCCAAAAACCTATTGCCTTTTGAAGAAAGTCTAAATTACTAGGTGAAAACAAATTGAGCAGGGTGGAAAAAAAAGTGTAAAATCCAAAATGAAAAAAGTGATTAC
This sequence comes from Diorhabda sublineata, assembly GCF_026230105.1. NCBI lineage: Eukaryota > Metazoa > Arthropoda > Insecta > Coleoptera > Chrysomelidae > Diorhabda > Diorhabda sublineata. The sequence goes on from NC_079479.1 coordinate 11,099,093, forward strand.
TTCTGGCCGTGTTTATTTGGAAAAACCACATTATTGTATTCCGTGTTTTGCGGAAAACCATTTTTTTGAATTATATTGAAGAAAACAAAAAAATATGAAAAAAGGTTTTCTGTTTTAAAATGAAATTGAGTATCATGAAAAAAAATCAAGTAGACCAAGTGTAGGATAATGTTCCAAGGATCCAGGACGATCTACCCAAACTATAAAACACATTGAAATACAGTTTCTTGGGCTGTGGAGAAGGTTTGGAATAAAATACGTCGTGCGGCCTATAGGACCGCTCTGGGCTGTGGGGAAATTTCAGTTGGGGGCCTATGGACCGCACCGGTGCTCAACGTGTTAATAGAAAAGACTAAAAATAGGGATATTCAATCCTTTTTAGATCAATATGTATTTCTAGTGATAATAGTTATAATAACACTGGTCGAAAAAACATTGTGCTAATATAGAAGTATTTATTGACAATTTGTATAACGTCTTTTGCTGATAAGACTTGTATATTCACTCTCACACACAGTGAACCACTTTAAGTTTTTGGGAATAAATAAAGTGTTAAGTTATTCTCAATAAAGCGAACAGTTTATCACACCGTTTTCAGAAGTTTTGAGTTGAGTTGAGTTACTAAACTCTTTTAGTTTATCTTCCAGAATATGAAAAATTCAAGTTTCAATTGCTTTTTCTAACATCTAGGACGATGTTTATGAATTTTTGTCTTGTGAGTTAGTAAAAAGTGCAGTAAATTATTAATCCAAATCATGGCGCGGAAACCTACAACAACTGAAGACAAATCTTTAAGTGTTTGTGTCATGTAGAACCAGTTTCGTTGAACTTTTTTACTAATTTACTGACTGATTTCGGTTAGGATATAAATTATTAAAGATATTACACGTTTCTTGTTGACTTCTACACTTATAACCTATAATGAAATATTGATCAATTCAAAATAACAATAAAACTCACTGTGTATAATGATAAATTATGCACGAGCAAAATAAGAAGATCGAATTTTCTCAATAAAAAAATTAGCGTGCGCTCCTGAGTGCCGCTACTGACGACAAAGAATAAAAGAATCAAGAAATCATATAAGTGGGGTGAAGTTTCCTCCTCTGCACGATACGATTACGATCAGCGATCGACATATATCATTGTACCTATTATTATTGCTATTTGTTACTAATGATTGTGTATGGTGGATTCAGTCGTGCATCATTACTCATTAATATTAGATACTTCTTTCGATCTGATCTGTATCCAACCATGAGAAAAACAAAAAGCTCACGATATGGTCCCACTAGTTATTTTTTCATCAATTTGTTACTCTTGTTAGTTACTAACGAACATGTCGAATCAAATATCTTATTCGTCTCGAATTTGGTCTGCCGATGGTTTTATTATCGTGATTATATATTTAATTATATAATTTTCGCTCAAAAACTGTAGATAACAATCACAGGCTATTTCAAGGAAATAATAATTAGGTGATCAAATATTGATATGTTTGTAACTAATATGTGTTCTATAAGATTGTAGCCCCGTTGATCATTGATGAATTTCTCAATTAGTGAAGACGACGAATCAGAAAATGTATATCTGATCATCTCGATAACGGAATGTTTTGATCGATGGATGCGTAGCTAGGCACAGTGGCATCTCATATTATTATGGAACAAGGTGAAGACAAACTAAAGTTTATTCTAAAGAAGCATCTTCATGAAGTCTAGTGAAGGTTTTCAACAATTTTTTGTTCATTTATCAAGATATACACCTTTAGAATCTATCTAATGTTTTTTCATACTTCCTATTCTATCACTTAGTTCTTATATCAGTCTGTATCTGGGGTGTGGGGTAGTTCAATTTATTGAATTCGACCATAGTTTCTATCGACTAGTTCAAACCATTCCATATATCTTAACTTTGTTATTTTTCATCAAGACGAAAGAAATACTTAAAAATTGTTATCACTTTCTCCCGGGTCCACTTAAGTATGAGTTATATGTAAGTAACCCAACAATGTGAAAGGTTAACTTAGCATACACAAACCTGGGAAGGCAATAACATCTATTATTTCAACAATTTTTATATCTTATTACAGTTGAGTCCCGAACGTCTGCTCAATTCGAACACGTTCCAGAAATTGTTTGTACATACAGTACATAATTTGGACTAATGTGAGAATATATTTCAATAAATTTAAAGTAGACAAAGGAAGATGAATTATATTGAGAAGTAACGAAAATGAAGTACAAAACGCAAAAAATAAACAAAAGAAGCTTGGAAGCCATCATTGGCCCAGACTTGGTTTGCAAACCTGGACTAGGACTAGTTGCCTGGATGAACCTTATTGCTTATAGTGGGTTGGGATGGCCGAGGTAAGGTTACACAGAGTTTAGCGAGGCTTGTATGTCTATAGAATGTCCGGGACTAAGTTACCTTGATTTAAATCAGGCTTGGACCATTATTGGTTTGCCAACACTGTATTTACCAGCGTTAGCCCAAGCTAAGCCCCGTCGTTCAAGTCTAGGGGCTCCTACATGGGAATACGCAGTAAAAAAGATTGTACTGAACAAAAGAATAAACTAAGGTTTTTGGACATAAAATCCCACATCCGCAGGTGTGGCAGTAGACTTGCTCCAAGTAGCGGAGAGGTCAAGCGCAGCTGCTGCCTCATGGTACGAGACTTTCTTCTCTGCCTTCGTTCCCCGTTGCTTATCGCCATTCTCCTCCTTCTCGTTGCACTGAACCTGATCATGCGTCACAGCAGCGGTGATATCATCATCTATCAAAGTCTTAGCGTTATCTACCGCCATCCAACTATTCGCGTCTGCTTCGACCGCATCCTCACAACCTAGAATGTGCTGTATCAGTGGAATTGGATTAACGGTGTCATTCTTTGTACACTTTTCTTCAAATTCCAAAGATTCCATAGTTTATTCCAAGATTTTCCTATTGCTCAAACTGTAACAGTAACAGGGATTCAACTCCAGCATCTGCAAATCTCCCTGGTCCATTGGCTGTAATAAAGGTGTCACATTTGGTGGTGAAAAGGCTGCCTTCATCTCGTAGCATGTAATCTTCAATGTCTGAATGGGGCGCTGATTGCCATTTTCAAAACGTTGTTCAATTTTGCTGAAGCTTCACACGATTTTTTTTTCAGTCACATATTGTGGTTTTACAAACGTTTAACATTTTTGCTAGTTTTGTGACACTTTCCACGCTATCGAAACGTTTTAATGTTTCCAGTTTGCCTTTAAGAGTTAAGGTATACGTTTAGTAGTCATTTCACTTTCCTTTCACACTTCAAAACTCTAATATTTCAAACTTTACTTTGGTATTAGTAAATAGACTATTGAAACTGGCTTTTATGTATTAGTTGTTCATATTATAACACTAAGGACACGTTAAATTGCATTATTATTCTTCTTCTTCTTCCTGCTGTGTATAGGCATCATTCCCTGTTTTTCTTCACATCATTGCCTTTGCACAGTCACCTGGGAGGTTGTCACTCCATCTTTTCCTAGGTCTTCCAATGCTTCTTTGTCCTGCTGGTGATTTGTCCCTTGATATGTTCACAATTCGTTCTTCCGTCATGCGGTCAATGTGCTCATTCCATTTTATCTTTTTATCCAGTACCCAGTCATTGATATTATCTATCCCGCATGTTCGTCTTATGTTTTCACTCCTTTCTCTATCCAGTAGTGTTCTTCTCGCTATTCTTCGAACTATTTTCATTTCTGTAGTCTCCAATATCCGTTTCGTTTTAGAGGTTTCTGCTGCATAGGATAATATAGGTCTGATTGCGGTCTTGTATATGCGGACTTTTGCTTCAGTTCGAATGTATTTATTTCGCCAGATTGTGTCATTTAGGTATGCTGCTGCTCTTGAGGCTCTTGTAGCTTGGTTTCTTACTGCCGTCTCCACTTCCCCGTGTCCAGATATTTCGATTCCCAGATATTTAAATTTCATTTCCTGATGTATTATTTTGTTATCCACCACAAGCTTACATCTGATCGGTGTCTTGGAAGTAACCATTGATTTTGTCTTTGCCGCTGATATTATCATATTGAATTTTTTTGCTGTTTTGTTAAATTGGTACAGTAGACTTTGCAGATCATCCTCGTTCTCCGCCAACAGTACCGCATCGTCTGCATAGCACAGGATTTTGACTTCTTTATTTCCCATTTTGTATCCTCTTAGTTTGCGTACTTAATGATTTCATCCATCACTGTGTTAAATAGGAGCGGACTGAGAGAGTCCCCTTGCCTAATGCCCCTATTTGCAGGTATCTTTTCAGTTAGGTCATCATTTATTTTTGCTTGGATTGTATTTTTTGAGTATATATTTTCGATTATTTCAATGACATTGTATGGTATTTGTCTATCATAAAGAAGGTGTATTATGTCTTTTAATTGTATTCGATCGAAGGCCTTCTGCATGTCAATGAAACACATGAAGGCTGGTCGATTATATTCGATGGATTTTTCCGTTATTTGTCTTATGACAAATATTGCGTCCGTGCAGGATCTTCCCGATCTGAAACCGTGTTGTTCATCTGCTAGTGAGATACATTCATTTATTTTATTTTTTTTTAACTTTGTGGTTAATTTCAGCGTTGTGCATAGTAGATTTATTCCTCTATACTTCTCGGGCATTTTTTTATCTCCCTTTTTAAATAGTGGAATAGTAATGCTATTTCTCCACTCATCTGGTATTCTGTGTTGGGTAAATATTTTTTTGATTAGGGTTGTTAGTAGTTGGTTTAGCTTCTCTCCTCCATATTTAAGTAATTCGTTGGCGATGTTATCCGGACCTGGGTTCTTTCTGTTTTTTAGTTTTTGGAGTGCTGTCTCTATATCTTCCTTTTTTATATTAGTCTCATCACTTATTACTATCTCTGGTGTATTTGGTTCGGTTTCGGTCTCTTCTTCCTTGTATAGTTCCTCTAAATATTTTACCCAAGTATCTCTTTCTACGTGTCTGGTTCTGATGAGTTCATTTGCTTCTGTTCTCTGAACTCCGCCTGCATGATCGCTGGGTGGATTGAGTAGCTTAGCGATTGTGTTGCCGGTCCCAAGCCCGAGAAAAGGAGGAGGGTTAGTGGAACGGGTTAGCAGCCCATCCACCGTAAAACCGAATATAGCTCATAGACCCACAAATTTGCCTCGGAATAGGACTGATTTAAAGACGACGACCCATGCGAGAAAAAGGCTAACGAATTGGAGGATGAGAGATGTTCTGCGATTTGCTACCTGGAATATAAAAACTTTTAACAACAAAGAGCAAGAACTTACGATAGAACTAAAAGACCACCGCATCGATATCTGCGCCCTTCAAGAAACCAAAAAAAAAAGGGAAAAGGACAACAAATATACGACGATTACATGGTAATATACAGTGGAGTCAGCAAGGACGAACGTGTGAAAGAAGGAGTGGCACTGGCAATACACAAGAAATATACAAACAGCATAGAAGAATGTCAATATACATCATCTCGCATACTAATCGTTAAACTGCAAACAGAAATTCAATTATTAAATATAATATCGATATATGCACCCGAAGATAATAAGCCAAAACAAGAGCGAGAAAGTTTCTATGAACATCTTCAAAATATTACAGAATCACTACCACAGAATGAATCGATAATAATCCTTGGAGATTTTAACGCACGCATTGGTAACGAAGTGATACCAGGCGTAAAATAACGCTTTAACGAAAATATATTGAACGACAATGGGGAATTGCTGATGAACCTATGTTCGCTATGTGATCTAAGAATCAACAACACCTTCTTTGATCTCAAACCACAGTACAAATCCACCTTCCGTAACTCCCGGGGACAACAATCAATAATAGACTACATCGTAACCAATAGACATATACACCCCGCACAGTTACAAGAAGTAAGGACATTAAACTCCGCGAATGCAGGAAGTGACCACAGTTTGCTTCTGGGAAAAATCAAAATGAAACTTAACCTGGGAAGGAATAGAGAACCAAGAGCACACACAGAAAAAATAAACATCGAATCCATGTGGGACACAACCATAAAAGAACTATATAAAAACGTTTAAAAGGGAAAATCGACAAAAACCCGATAGAAGAAAATGATGATATCAACAACAGTTGGAAGAGAATAAAAGAAAATATCATAGAAGCAGCAAGTGAATCGCTTGGAACTCGGACTATAAGACCACAAAAACAAGGAACGAACAAAACATTATGGTTCTCCAGCAAGGTCAAAGAACAGTGCAAAAAGAAAAAGAAAGCGTACTACATGTCGTCACAAACGGCAGAAGCATATAAAGAAATTGCATTATTATTGATTATTTTAATTATTTAGGCTAATCCGAGCAGTTTGAATACCAATTCATCAAACCAGACATTTTTCCAGTAAAGAATTCTTTAGAATCTATCATTAAAGTGAAGAAAACAGAAATTGTAGATAAGGAAACTTTAATCTCCTTTGATGTTAATTCATTACTTCACCATTTCGCAAGCCTTGAGGTATCTTGAGGACTAACTGAACTCTAATAATTTTGGAATTGATTGAATAGATGAAGATCTACAATTGACAACATATGTATGGACGACAATAGGATAGGAAAGGATAAAAACAAATTTCATGAACAACACGAAGGAACGGCTGAGCGCAATTGCCTATCACTATATTTGATTAGAATTGGTAATTGTAGAAGGCTATCTCAAAACTCAAGCCATAAAGTTTTCTGATAGAATGGAGAGTAATGGACAGTTGTCATTTTTAGATACTTTAGTAATTAGAAATAGTAATAGACTAGAATTTGATGTATTTAGGTAAAACACCGCTACGTGCAGTACATCTTGGCTGATTCTTTCCATTGCATCCCACGTAAGATATCGCTATTTCCTGGTGCATCGGTTGATTCATTTTTCACTTAATTTCGAGAGATACAAGAAGAAAAAATATTTTATTGGGGATGTAGTTGTAATGGGTTATAATAAGATAATTGTTGTTAGGTTAATTAACCGTCTTAGGTTCAAGAAATCCCTCTGTGAAATCACCTTTGCTCACAATAATGAAAAACAAGAGAAACTTGTTCTGGTACTGTTTTTAGAAATAGATTGAGAGGCAATTTTAAAAGAATGGGTTTCAAATTGGTCTACAAATTCAGCAATACATTGAAACAATTGCTGGGTAATCCCAAGTATATTAAACCAGATGTTATGATTGTCACAAAAGTATGTTGGTCAAAATTAGAGTTCTTTCAATGTCCGGATTACAGATCCCGTTCATCAGTTATCAGTCATAGTTATTGAATAAATATGAATAATGTAATATGTTGATTGCATATGAAATTGTTGAAGATAAAAGTATTATTTGAGAAATTAATGCGAAATTTCTCGCCAATCAGTTTTTCCTGCATGTTTTTGGTGGAAAACGCGAGACACACATATAATTGTGAGTATTGATGTGGAAATAATATAAACAGGGCTAATATCATGGGAGAAGATCCAATCAGCGAAAGGATTATAGTTCTTCCAATATCAATTACAGATTATAAAAACCCTTTCTGACAACTTTGTTTGATGAATATTAAGTTATAAAACGTAAATAGACAAGTTATATGTACGTGCTTGTAAGGGAGTTTGGTATAAACAGGGTACCAGGCGTGAACCAATCCCTTTTTGTACTCAAATCATTTTTTTTCTGGAAAACGAAATTTCAAAGCAAAAACCATAAAGGGAAATAAGTTCTTTGCAAATAGAACAAAAAAAACCATTTCAATTCCAAAGTATCTTTATAAATAATCATGGTAGTCGGAATCGTCTGAACTAGAGTCATAATTTGATTGAATTATGAAGGGTTGTAAAGAGGTTAATACCACATACTCATCTTCTTCGATAACATGTTCAGCACAGTTTATCAATATGATAAATTTCCTTTAACTTTAGACCTTTAATAACAGTAAACAATTATTTGTATGCTGGGCATTTTTACGATCGCTGATAGGAATAGGAATATTTTTTTCAGACATAAATGCTGAAACCTCGTGTAAACATATGAATTAATGAGATATTTATAATTTCTAAATGAATGTTGAAGTCAGAACGGAAAGAATTGCATCTTGCAGTATTAACCATAGTCGTTGTTTGACTCAGCTTCGTTTGTGTTTCATGTGAGAGTTTAGTGCGTTATTTCTGAATTGAGAAGCGCAAATCAACAAACATTAGAATTATTTAATATTAAGTTCTATGCTTCACAAGATACCAAATAAAACGAAATAGTATAATTTGCAAAAACATTCCCCGGCATCACCTTACCACAAAAGCAGCGAATTTATGCATCGGAACCATGCTCAACACCTATTTTTATAATCGTATAATGAATTTTTTCATGAAAGTTGATAGATAATTTTTTGTTCACAACACGTAATATCAGAAGTGAGCGGTGTATAAATATGGAAATTGAGGTACACGTCTATTCAAGTACTATGTCAAGAAACGTTGGATGAATTTTCTTTGAGACCAAAGCTCACGTCTAATATATATTCGTGAAGAAGGTTGGCAGTATAGATAACAACTTTAATCAATTAATTTCTTCGTGTTTAATTGGATATCTAAATAATAATCTAGCTATACACAAATTGGAGGAAGAACGTTATTAGAGTACCCCGAAGATATTCTAGACTAGTGAAATGGTACCCTATTAGATGCTTAACGTGATAATTACACGGTTTTGAACTTGATGGTTATATCAGGAGATACGTTTTCGGTTATATTGGTACCCAGTGGCCCAACCAAAATTTTTATTTCAAAATATTCCGTTAAAATAGCTGAAAAATGTTAAAACAAATCAAGTAATCTTTTGTGTACTATTTCAAACCAGTTTAATCAAAATACTCAGGCGGCCTGAATGTAGGATGTCGATATTAGTACCTTTCAAAGATAAATGTGTGTTTAAAGTGAATAGTCTAGCAAAGCAATAAAAATACTGTTTGATATTTGTGTGATTGTCCGAAGCCAGAAATAGCTATTTTCATTGTAGTACAAACAAAATTAGCTTGACAGAACACTTTCAAGAATTCAGTGAACATGCACAAGCAATTATTGGGCTGCCATAACCTATATTCAGAATAACCCGAAACGGACAGCCAATAATTGGTTTATATCGATTGAAATTTCTGAGCAGCTTAAAAACAACAGTTTGACTTATGTGGGCAGTAGGGTGCTTTTTTAACTATATTTTCTGTTGCTAGTACTCTAAAAAAAATACCGGGAAGTTTGGGCTGTTAATATTAAGTTCTCTACCGAGGTGTGTAAGATTTCTTCTTGAGCCAACACAGAAGCTTATGTTCAAATTATTATAACTCAGTGATTTTCCATCGATTTGATCATGGACGTTTTTTTTATAATTAAATTCCCCTAAAAAATTTTCTATTGCAGCCAAGCTATAACTCGACTCGGAGAGATAGTACAGGCCTTTAAACTTGGTTTTTCCATGAAATTCGCGTTTTTAGCATTTATCTCGTGGAGCTACAAAAAAAATATTCCTCAAGGATTTATCCGTTTCCGAAATAATAATTATAGATAAAAGTACCCAAATTTTGGTACCTCTACTAAAAGTATAAAAGAAAAATTTTTGCAACTCCATAATGACTTTGTGAAAGAAGAGGAATAAAACCTCTTATTAATCAGTAATGTAGTGAAGTGCCTTCAATTGTGATACACACAAAATATGAAAAATATTTTTGAAGATCGTTTTGCCAAACTGTCAGTACCTCATTCTTAATGTTACCGTTGCTTTCTGAATTAGTGATTTGAGGTCTGGTTATTGAATAACAAGACTGGTTACTCCCTTCCCGTCACCACATACCTTTCCATATGTTTTTTCCATTGATCGAAGCAGTGCTGCAAGTCTTCTTTGGTGAGGGCCTTAAGAGCTCTGCTGTTTTTTGATTTACCGCTTCCATCAGCTCAAATCGGATCTCTTTCAAAGCATATTTTATCTTCGGAAACAAAAAAAAGTCGCACTGTGCCAAATCTGGTGAGTACGGTGGGTGTTCAGGTACTGATATCGCGTTATGGGCAGGTGCGTTGTCCTGAAGCAAAATTCACGAGTTGTTCCTATCCGCCTAGGGCACCCTCTAGTCGCGCAGTCTCGTTATTTAATAACCAGACCTCTTATATATTTTTCATTCGAATGTGAGTATCAAAAATTACTACAAACAATTCTTTTTTCATAGTTCCATATAACTTAGTTATTAGTTCTTATTTTGTATTAGTTGTTATCATTGTTGTTTGGTACAGTAGAGGCTGAATTGTAAATACTGAGAAAAAACGTATATGACAAATAAATTACAAGAATGAAATAATAAAAAACTATCCTAGTTACTACAGTATACGTACACGTCTTGATTATCGCAACAGGTGTTTGAAATGACCTCCAAAGATATCTATATGAAAGCTTGAAAGCGATAATTCAAGAAGTAACTCATTTTACAAACCATTTCTATAGGAAACACTCCGAAGCTCATTTCTTATTTTCGCTATCATGTCATTTCCCAGAAAAATGAGTCCATTTTAACGAAATCTGGTTTTATTGGTGGCCATTGTACTGGACCATCTTTCAGAGAATAATTCATTCTACTTACCAATACTTAATAGATTACCGTGAGCAGGCGCATTACTTTAGCGTCTACGAAGTGGGACACCTCCCAATAAAATAGGTTATTGGTGTGCTAGAAAATCTTAATACATTTTAGCATTTATATGTTTTTGAAAAATAAAGTCCTACTACATATTCACCAACAATATTTTGTAATATGGATTAGTTAATGGATAATAGTGAAAGTTTTGCCATTTTTATTAAACGTGGCTACATATGCAAATAATACATAATTGGAAGAGTCTCTCTGTTGATTAACTTTCCATTCCAAACTTCTTTAGGGTGCATTTTGTTTTTGTTAAGTTTTCTTTCAACAGCTTTTGTTGGAAATGAATATAATCGTTTATGCTTCATAATTAAATGAAGCCGTGCGAATGAGCCAGTTCAAACTCTCTCTAGCTGATAGTGAGGCGTTTTTAATGCATTATCCCAATATCCAGATCATATTCCATACAATATATTATGTTTCATTCAATAATAGTACATAGTTATCGAAAATTATAATAATCGTATAATAATCAACACCAAAATCTATGTATTAGTTTTAAAATTATGTAAAAATGTATTTATTTATAGTAAGTAACAATCCCTTTGCTAGTTGGTGCCAAAAAATCTGACTCCTGACCAAAAGCTCTTGCGTCAACGAGTCTGCCCAGATTTCTTTGAAAAGTTGGAAAAAGTGAAAAAAAAACTGCTTTGAAAGAAACCCAAGTTGAGTAGATGGAAGCGGTAAAGCAAAAAACGGCAAAGCCCCTAAAGGCTTTCACCAAAGAAGACTACTTCGATCAATGGAAAAAACGTATGGAAAGGTGTGTGTCGAGGGAAGGGGAGTATATTGAAGGGGAGAATTCGATTGAAAAATAAAACTTCTTCGTAACTAGTCTTCGTAGCCAGAAGAATCAAAATATCTCAAGAACTAATAATTTTATATATAGGAAATGAAAAAAGTGGGTTGGTAGTACTTTTCGTTACTCACATAAAATGAAAGGTAATTCTTTTGAATAAAAAACGAAAAAATCATGTATTAGTATTTTGATTGGCCGTTAATTAGATTTAATGATTATTAACGAAATAAATAATTCTCCAGAATTATTACTAGTATTCGAATACATTGGCCGCAAGAAACATTCATTGTTGAATTTCTTTTACATTGTACAAGGTACAACTTCGATATAAAGACTACTAATAGCTATAATTCCTCGAACTTTGAAATTGATATCACAAAGGACAAAGTAGGCACTAAATTTTATCTATCTCTACACTTATAACTCCTCCTGTATATTCAATTAATTCCTGATTCTAATGTATTGAAAATAATTTAATTGAATATAACATAAAAAAACATGGAAAAATGTATTGAAATCGATTGATAGTTACCGTTATTCAAATCCAGTACCGTCGCACAATATTGGCGATGAAAAGAGGCAAAAAACGAATACGGCAGTTAGTATACCTTAAAAGATGAATGAAAAACCTCAAGTTCGATTCTTTCCAGTCGAAACTCATGAATGTTCGGAACAAAGGTATCATTCAACTAGAGAATTCTCATTCACAACATATTAATTTTTTTGAGGTAGAAGAAGAATTTACTAAATAAATTTCACGCATCATTCTATCCATATAAATTTTAATAGATCTTTTTGTATTGGTATTGACAGTCCGTTCGGTATATCAACGAATTATTCCGTAGACCGTAGCTAAATATCTACATCCTGATGATCGTTTTTATTTGAATCTACTTCACTGGTTTATTAAAATATATAACACCTTGTGTTGTTTTCTTTGATTCAATTTCATGTCATTTTAACATTCTCGTCATATTCGATTTCGGACGAAGAGACGCAACGTGATGCTGCTTTTTATCTTTATCTTTTTTTTTTAAAGAAGTTAAATCGTTGATATTTCGATTGAATTTGAATAGTTACCGTCTATAGTAATTGAGAATCTTAATTACAATATTTCCTTCAGTTTGCTGCTTTTTTCGATTGTGAGTAATCCACAATTTTTACTCGATTTTGATGATCTAAGAAATTAGGCTTCTTCATCTAGCATAATCTCTATAATCTCAATACTTACTTTACGAATGTAGCCAAGAATTTATCAAATTCTATAACTCCTCATGATCCACTTTCTTCTTTTTGTGGACAATTCCTTGAAATGGGAGTTACATATTGCAGCCTGATCTAAAAAAAAAAATAAGTTCCTCCTTTGCGCTGAGATAAGCTTCTAAAGAACTCAACTTATGATCCTCCCTAATAGTTTAATTTGCCTTCATTGAGTTGTATTTCGTTTATGCCCTTCTCTTCTAGGGTACGTGTGGTGCGACTCAATTTAAGCGAATCTTCAAACTACAGGAAAAAGTTGTTATATATTTACTCGGACTAAACAGCTGGGCTCACTGCAGGGACTTCTTTAAAAGATTAAAAATTCTGAATCTTTCTTCTTTATTCACCTGTGAATCCGTTTGCCTAACTGATAAGCATGGAACGTGGAACACGACCTTTACCTACCTATTCCACGTTCAGAATTAGTTAAGGGCTCGATATTTTACAATGCAAAAAATGCACAATCACTTGCCAATTGAAATCAAGTCGATATAATCTTTTCCCGCATTCCGCAATAATTTGAGGGCATATTTACTGGAAAGTGCCTTCTACTCTGAAAGCAACTAATCTAATAATAATATTTACTTCCGGATATGCTGCATACTGGTTCAAATTTTGCTATGGACTTATATATTAATTATTACCTATCACTATTACCTATTACTTATGTTTGTTTTTTAGTTTTTGCAAGCTTTTGTATACAAATTGAAGCAAATTTTTGACAATAAAGAATTTCCCTCTGTCTCTCTAATAAAAATCAAAATAACAATGAATTAGTTTGCACAAATAAATATACCTTTGAGACTAGATATTAAGCTTTCCATATTTTACACTCAATGTGTTTCATATATTCATTTCCATATTTTGTGATTATGTAATTTGAGTTGTTAGGAATATCTGAATGATAACATGAATCTGAACGTAATTGTGAATGCAATTGCAAATTCCTTAGATGTATGTGTATTTGTACGTATGTAAGGGAAAGGTTCGAACTCGATTTTCGATTAAGAACTAATGACAATGCAATAATTTCATTTCAATGGAATCTTTGCAATGGATGAGATAAATTTGAAATTTCGCATATTAATTGAGAACTGATGACACAAGAATAAATTCATAAATTGTCTCTAATCCCAAAATTAAATGTTGTTAATGGTTTTAAAACATGTTGAACAGACTCACTTTAAATATCATTTGAACAAAAACTTTTTTTGAACGAAAAAGAAATAAAAAAAAATTAAGAAACCAAGAACCGAAATAATCTACTACGCACTTGAGAGAAATTGGAGTGAGGAAAAATCATATTCAATAAATCTAGAATGAGACTAGAGTAAAATGAGAAGATGGCAAAAAACCACTACACAAACTTAATGGTATGTATCAAAAATCACATATCTGGGAATAATCTTCGAATCGCAATTAAATTGGAAGGATTAAGGATCTTGACCAACAGACTTCACTCTCAATCTTTGGGCATCTCATGAGAAAGCAATCAATCATCGGAGCTTACAGAATATCTCCTATCGCAAGCTTACAGGTAGAATTAGCACAGTTGTCACTAGTTAAAAAGAGACAGTAAGGATCTTGTCGTCAGAATGGACTAGATCTATTGGAAGTTCTCTCCAACAGAGAATGGGGATCTGACCAACAAACTATACTCTCAATTCATAGGCATCTCATACCTGACATTACTGTACGAACTGTAGCAATATATCCTATCCTACAAGCTTTGGTCGAAATTCAATCACCAAACCTACAAAAAACTGTAATGATAACAGACTATACAAACAACCCCCTTGAACAACAAATCCATTGCATCTAATACAAAACAACAACTTAGATGCAAGATTGTTGTGGGTGCCCTCTCATCAAAGAATACAAGAGAAATGAAGATGCTGACAAACACGCTAAAGACACTAAGGTATGTGGTAGTCTACATATTATAATGAATAATGCGATTCATAGTGACGTGAATCAAATTGAAAATTAATCTTTAGTGATAAGTTGAGTAGTAAGGATCATTAAAAAAATTGAGAGAAATTAAGGAAAGTGTTGACAGTGGCCTAGAAAATGCTGTATTTGCACAAAAGAAAACATAGTAACTAGACTAATAACAACAAATTGGAGCATAAAATAACAACGTACGAAATTAGGCACAAATTATAGGTTTAGAACCATAAATCAAACAGCAGTTTGGATGGCTTGAACAAGGGAGTGGTGCAATGAACTTTTTCCCCTAGCGCACTCTCTTAGCTCAATCAGCGGCTGAACTCATTGTGTTTAGAACAAGATATCGAATGTTTGGGGTTAGTAAAGATACGGTACCATTCCTCCATTATAGACTATGCAGTTGTTGGAGACTCCACGACAATACCACTCCACCAAACGTTCAAACACAAGAAAAAATTGAAGGTGGATATAAGGATAAGGGTCAAGGGTCTATATAAGGATAAGGGTCTAAATGGGTTCAACTATTGGAGTACAGGGACTAAGAAGACAACTATACAAAGATTCCGGTAAGTTTAATGTAAACTTTCAAATTTTCACATATGTAACTGCTATGAGAAGAGCATAATGCATTTTTCTTACACTTTTTGTGTTACAGAAATTACACTTGTACCTTAGCCGTCAACTTCTTAAGTGGTCGATGAAATACCAAAATTCAGTATTGTACAGAAATATTTTTTCTTTATTCAACTTTTCACTTCTTGGACTTTTATATATTTTTTTCATGATAAATCGTCGTGAGTCTAGATCTGAAGACATTAGATTTGCGGATAATGCAGTCTGAAGATTCTGTTGTACAGGGAACGAAACCTATATCCGCATTCTCTCAAAACAAAAAACACTACGGATTTCCAGTGTACTACACCTGGGAAATAGAAGACAAAGATCTCTGGCAGGTATAGCCATCCCACGTCCTGAACTTTCTAAAAGGAGTGTATATTCGGAAGTCTCATTCTCCCCATAATCGAAATTGAAAGAAGGTATCATATTCAAAACCAACTGTCGTCCGGTCCAGTTATTTTTCGTAACAATTCAATGGAGTTGCATCAACATTCACAATTGTTTTGGTTGATGCAACTCCATTAAATTGTTTCGAAAAATAACTAGACGACAAATTTGAATTTGATATATTCCGCCAAAGATAGAAAGGAAACTGTCGTTTCCATGTACGTTGGTAGATAGAGGACTGTATTGAAGACGGGCTAAACAGGAAGCAAATCATAGAATATACACCTATACACCTATGACAGAAAAGGTTATTCTAAATATGACGGAGATGAGTTCTTGTTAATCTCAATTATCACAAGCATATTATATATTCAATTGGAAACTTCTATTTTTGAGAGTTACAGCAAGAATAACACATTATTTTGTATACGGATGTAGAATTCCTTCCTTTGTTAACCAATCGCATGTTCTATACATAGTATCTTTTCTATAATATTTTAATCACAGAAGTACATGAAAGTTTATATACACTAACCGGTTTTACTACATTTTCATTGAAGAACAAGGAAACATATGATCAAAAAGCACGTTTGTATATTTAGTAAGTTCATTAAGCTAATTTCAAGTAACTTGCAACAAATCAAAACTAACACTTTTCCTATTTTTCATTTCTTAGGTTGATTGCTAAGTTTTATTTTTGGTTATATTAAGGTAAAAAAGAGCAATGGAGTTTGCATTGCCAAAAAGTTAAAGGAAACAAAGTGATTATCATATAAATTGTTATTGTGAATTCACAACCGACCTCTCAACTGCATTTGAATAAGAATTTAACATTATTTAACATTCTTCGCGGACAGCTTGACATGCTTCACCATTGGGAGACGTTGCTGTAAATGCATTGATCAAGATGGGCATCAATTTGAACCCTTACAATAAACCCTATTTCGAATCCCTGTTGTAATTTTTCTTAGTAACTCCATTTTGACGCTGCACTTTTTTCTTTCAATGTATATTCCAATGCAGAACTAGTTCTTCGACTTACTTCCAGCAAATAAGATCAAAGAATCATTTAAATTCTATAGACCGATACATTTTATACGTAGTTGTGTTGATATTATCAAGTTTTATCGAATGAATGATTGGAATCGAATTTTTTCACTTCATCAAATTCGATGTGTCACCGCAAATATCCCCATTTGTTAATGCGGTTGAGTATAAATAATGAAACTCTTAAAACTCATCCTGTAAGCTTGATTTCTTCTTAAAAAAATAGACGTCAACCGGTGAGAACCAAAGCACGTGATTTCATTCAAATTCACTATAAAACTTTGCATTTTCATCATATTCTCATCTCGTCCAACATCGTGGTCGATGGACGATCTTAAGCATGCATGACCATTACCACGGTTTGTTGATTTTGGGCTAATTGCCGACTACGAGATTTACCTGTCTCTCACACGTCGTTATTTATTACAGCCCATATCTATCACAAGCCATAAGCCATAGTCGACTTCGTTTGTAATAAACACACGGTAGAAATAAGATGCGAAGAAACCATAAAATAAATTAACCATGGCCGTACATACAAGTTACATTTAAAAAAAAAATTGTTCCAAGAAGAACTAGTTCTAGTATTTAGAACTTATACGGAATTATGACAAGAAACATACAGTAAAGAGGAATGCAAGTAGAGAATTCCTAATGAAAAGGAAAGAAAATAAACACAACGAGAATTAGAGTGGAAGTAATAGAGAACAAAATACTTTACGCAGGGGAAGTCCTTTTTCAGACTTTCAGCTCAGGACATATCTTAGACCATATTAGCGGACCCGACAGACGTTGTCCTGCATGATACACCAAGCGTTTAGGATATTAAACAAAGTAGAAAATGAAAGATAAGTTATATAATAATTTTGTTATTATTTACAATTTACAATTCTTTATAATCAATAATGTTTGTTTAATTTTATTTTGATGTGAAAAGACCTAATCTATCACACAACTCGACATTGTTTGACCTTGTGACTTATTTATAGTCCTGGCAAATGACAAGAGAATTGAATAACACAGCGTACCAAAAACTTGAGTGCATTTAATGAATACATACACAAAAATGAAATGAATGTATTAATGCATAGACAAAAATTCATTCAAGTCGATTCAACAGTTTCCTTGTAGTATAGATAAATAACCTAGATACCTACTGCAGCGTCATCTGCTGGGCTCATTTGTGAATCTAAACCATCCTCGAATCCACTTTTACACACACAAAAAAATTCATTCAAATCGGATAACCTAGATATGGTCTACAGCGTCATCTGTCGGGCTCATTTGAGAATCTAAACTATCCTCGACTCCACTTGAACACATACAGAAAAATTCATTCAAATCGGATAACCTAGTTATGGCCTGCTGCGTCATCTGCCGGGCTTATTTGTGAATCTAAACCATCCTCCGATAAAATTGAACACACATAAAAAAATTCAATCAAATCGGATAACCTAGTTACCTACTGCAGTGTCATCTGTCGGGCTCATTTGAGAATCTAAACTATCCTCGACTCCACTTGAACACATACAGAAAAATTCATTCAAATCGGATAACCTAGTAATGGCCTGCTGCGTCATCTGCCGGGCTTATTTGTGAATCTAAACCATCCTCCGATAAAATTGGACACACATAAAAAAATTCAATCAAATCGGATAACCTAGATACCTACTGCAGCATCATCTGCCGGGCTCATTTGAGAATCTAAACTATCCTCGAATCCACTTGAACACACACAGAAAAATTCATTCAAATCGGATAACCTAGTTATGGCCTGCTGCGTCATCTGCCGGGCTTATTTGTGAATCTAAACCATCCTCCGATAAAATTGGACACACATAAAAAAATTCAATCAAATCGGATAACCTAGATACCTACTGCAGCATCATCTGCCGGGCTCATTTGAGAATCTAAACTATCCTCGAATCCACTTGAACACACACAGAAAAATTCATTCAAATCGGATAACCTAGTTATGGCCTGCTGCGTCATCTGCCGGGCTTATTTGTGAATCTAAACCATCCTCCGATAAAATTGGACACACATAAAAAAATTCAATCAAATCGGATAACCTAGATACCTACTGCAGCATCATCTGCCGGGCTCATTTGAGAATCTAAACTATCCTCGAATCCACTTGAACACACACAGAAAAATTCATTCAAATCGGATAACCTAGTTATGGCCTGCTGCGTCATCTGCCGGGCTTATTTGTGAATCTAAACCATCCTCCGATAAAATTGAACACACATAAAAAAATTCAATCAAATCGGATAACCTAGATACCTACTGCAGTGTCATCTGTCGGGCTCATTTGAGAATCTAAACTATCCTCGAATCCACTTGAACACACACAGAAAAATTCATTCAAATCGGATAACCTAGTTATGGCCTGCTGCGTCATCTGCCGGGCTTATTTGTGAATCTAAACCATCCTCCGATAAAATTGAACACACATAAAAAAATTCAATCAAATCGGATAACCTAGTTACCTACTGCAGTGTCATCTGTCGGGCTCATTTGAGAATCTAAACTATCCTCGACTCCACTTGAACACATACAGAAAAATTCATTCAAATCGGATAACCTAGTTATGGCCTGCTGCGTCATCTGCCGGGCTTATTTGTGAATCTAAACCATCCTCCGATAAAATTGAACACACATAAAAAAATTCAATCAAATCGGATAACCTAGTTACCTACTGCAGTGTCATCTGTCGGGCTCATTTGAGAATCTAAACTATCCTCGACTCCACTTGAACACATACAGAAAAATTCATTCAAATCGGATAACCTAGTTATGGCCTGCTGCGTCATCTGCCGGGCTTATTTGTGAATCTAAACCATCCTCCGATAAAATTGAACACACATAAAAAAATTCAATCAAATCGGATAACCTAGATACCTACTGCAGCATCATCTGCCGGGCTCATTTGAGAATCTAAACTATCCTCGAATCCACTTGAACACACACAGAAAAATTCATTCAAAACGGATAACCTGGATACCTACTGCAGCGTCACCAGCCGGGCTTATTTGTGAATCCAAACCATCCTCCAGTCCAATTGAACATATACAAAAAAATTCATTCAAATCGGTCCAGCCGTTTAGGAGGAGTTCACTGTAAACCCACGTACAGAAGAATTATATATATAAAGATATATTTCATTTGTAAGGATTCTCCGAAAATATCTCCCTAGTGATTGAAATTTATATAATATCTGTATTTTTATTATTATTCAATAGAAAAAAGTAAAAGGTTATTAAATTGATATTGTATGAGAATTAGGTGCAGAATTTTGAATGTCAGCTGTTGAATACATTTTTTTCTCAATTTCATGAAATTGATGTATATATAGTATTGAATCAGTGGACGCCTATGACATAACTATAAAACTCTCAGTCGTGATTTTATTTTGCGTTATTAAAGTCAGCTCATTTCATATTGCTTACATAGTGGAAACATTTTCATTATATATATGCTTATATTGCGACAAAAAATATAGGTACCTATATTATTTGTTGTTTTTTTCTGTTGTTAACTTTGGTGTTATCACTTAGTTCGGAGGCTGAGAAAGAGAATGTTTTGTCATCAAAAAATTGTTTACAATTTTTAGAAAAGATCTAAAAAACAAACAGATAAATAACTACAGAAATAAAATTGAATCTAAATATAGACTATACACACAAAAACAAAACTGAATAACGATATTACATTATAGTTTTTGAAGAAATTAGTTTGTTGTAAAAATTACACTCCATTCGAAGAATTCAATAAAATCTCTGTATTAATTCTAAATCGTCCTCTATCTGTCTAGATTCTACAAAAAAATATAAGTAAGTTCAGTGAAATTCATACTTTAAAATCACTTGTAAGTTTTTCAAATATCTTTTGAACTTTCCTTTTTATATATATCTTCATTAATTTTCTTTCGCTTCAAGCAAATTCTGTATTTTTCTTGTAAATTCGTATTTTCTATTTATTTAACAGACCGCATAGAATAAAACAGATTCCTGTTAGGTTATATTTTAACAAAATATAACTTCAGTTTTTTCAAAGGTTAGAGGATCAGCTCTTTTTTATTCAAATCTGTTCTACTTACTCGTTCTTTCTTGAGCAATTTCCATTTCGTTTCCTTCATTTTAATTCTTCGTTAGTTGCAGCCCTCAAATGAATTCTCAGTTATTAGAGTCAAATTTAATGAGATTGTGTTGCACTGGTTTGATCCTTGGTACGTTTGAACTCCAACCTGTTAACTATATAACATTGTCAAGTCACCAGTTTAAAGATCTTGAGTATTAGCTATAGCGTCGTTTACGGCGTAAGCACTTTCCAGTAAATATGCCCTCGAATTCTAGCGACATGCGAGAAAAGATGATATCGGTTTGATTTCAATTGGCAAGTGATTATGCATTATTTTGCATTGTAAAATATTGAGCACTTAACTAATTTTGAACGTGAAGTAGATAGGTAAAGGTCGTGCTTCGCGTTCCTAAGTGGATGGCTGTGCACTGAAGGAATAGTAAATATTTTGAATCTTTCGCAAAAAAGAAAATTAGAGTCGCACCATGATTTAAGAGTGATTAGGTACGGTCCAATGAAGTTCTGTTACATCAAGGTTGCTCCAAGAGAAACCACAGTGATATTTCTGAAGGTAATGTGTAACCTGTTATTAACAAAATTGTCACAATTCTTGATTGACGTTGATATTCGGCTTCCCTGCTTCTCACAATGCCCATTCTCCTTTGTTAGAAACGTAAACGTCCTTCTTGCTTTCAACTGTTCTGTTACTAAGCTGTCCTCTTTGTTTGTTTGGTTTTGATTATTCAATCGTTGCTTCACTCTACTTTTCGTTTCTATTCATTTGCTCCATTCCACTAAGATACTGTTGTTCAAATCCACGAAATATCATGTTGTCTAGCCCTTGCCCATGGAACTCATGGAACACAAAGAAGATTGAATATTTCAAAATATTCCGGTACCTTTGTGGATGCTCCCGAACATACAAACTCATAAAAAATTGCCAAAAAAGAATATATAGAAAATAATGTATAGAAAGTAATTGTCATTTTTTCCATTCGTCTTTTTTCTATTTAATATTTTCCCTCGTATACTCCGGCATATTCTACATGACAGTCTTGGGAATAAATTTTTCATTGTAACGCTGGCACCCACTCAACTCGAGTATTTTTTTTTTTGAAAAATATCTCAACATGTATTCTGCTTATTTTCACTTACGAACGCAGTCCATAGATCTTGTGGGATGATTTTATCTCTGATTATGAACTGAATATTAGCTTTGCTGATTCATATCTAACTGTAATTGTTTAAGTAACTGAAGCTACACTTATAATTAAACGTTGCTGCTTGATAATTCCAGAGCAGAGTGAACTTGACGATAATTTTTCATTCAAGCAAAAACTCGGTAATGCAAAATGTACTGTGTATTTTAAAACGAAAAATCGCAAATTCATTCTGTGCAACGTGATTATTTCTATTCAACTTGAGGTGACTTGTGGCATTGGAAGAAAAAAGCCATCGGCCAATTTGCATTCTCTCTTTCATCTGCCATATCACAAATGTTAGAATATCCCAATCATCTAATCAATTTCTCGTATATTTTGATCCTTTTCTGAATCAAAAGACGTCTTCTTTCTCAAATGACACATTTCCTATTTTAAATAGCTCATACCAATTGTAAAAATTCTTTGAATGAACTTCTTTATCACTTACATCGTGAAACACAATTTATTGTCAATTCGTTTCTCATGATCTATGTTTCATGTAAGGCCTCTAGTCAATAATTGTTGGTATTAGTGGAAAATATGTCAAAACTACAAGAATTAAACTCTTCAGTTTGGTGTGAAAAATAGTTTTTACTTAGCATTTGGTTTTAGTTGCGTTTCGTAGGGGACCGAATTTTGAAATCTCTGTATATCTCAAAGTATGGAAAGAATGGACATTTCATTAGAAGTTTTTAAATATACACACCAGCAAAGCTTCCCCAAAACTCGCAAAGCGCAATAAAAAATTACCAGCATTATTTGATAGATGTAATCATTGGGTAATTGGATTTTTTTGTAGTTTTATCGAAAATTTGTCAAAGTAAAAAGCATCAATTTTTACTTATGTTTAAGCTAGATTGGTGAAGAATATTCATTTTGATTCAAAAATTCATGTTAAACCATCTAGTACTCGCTCGATCATCGTTTTTTTTATAAATCCAGGTTTGAATTATTTAGTAGACAGAATAATTCTTACTTGAGAAGTTCTTCTATTCCCGGAAGGGATCAAGACTTTGGTGATGTATTACCTGTTGCACAAACATATACCACAGACGTGCGAGAATGCTGTGAAATGTATTGGAAAAGTAAGTTACTAAACTTTAGTTGAATCCAAAAGTTACCGAATGTTAATTCTGCGATATGATTTGTCGAGAAATATTTGGAAGAACTGATCCATCTATCATTTAGCAAGAACTTACCAAAGCGGTTGAAGAAGAAAATAATAATAATAAAAAAAAAATTGATTCATTTGATTTCGTGACGGATGAATTTACTATTCTAGAATCATAATGGATATAAACCATGGAGTAGTCTTGCCGGGTGTACTTGAACCGGACCAGTTTGTATTTAGAGGTCGTAGATTCAACCGATTTCTGGAATGGGGAGGAATATTACGACTGATAACTGGATTATCAACTACGAATTAGTGGATGCTTGGTCTCGAGACCATAGGCAAAGAAGCGGAAATTACTTCTAGAGCTTATAAAATTATAATCCTTAAATTCATCTATGCTTGACTTTCAAAAACACAAGTCTCTGGTCTATTATATACAAAGAAAGAATAAAAATGTGATATTTATTTCTAGTATGCACCATGATGACGAAATAGATTCAGCTACAAAAGAGAAAGCCAAACCTTCTATCGTAAATATCAAATCTGGAATTGATGAGGTAGATAGGAAAGCAGCTCATGGTAGCATTATATTCTTTGCGCATATTACTTCTACAGAAGTTAGCACGTGAGTTCATTAGTTAGTAGCATTAGAAAATTTGCCACGTAAGATAAGAAAGTGTTCTCGATATCCGTGAAGAACATTAAAGAACAAAGACCCCCCCTGTATTTGGAAAACGGAAGCGACGTCAAGGAAGAATTTGTTCAGATAAAAAAAAACTGTGAACATTGTTGATTATCTATGGTTCATATTTGTATTTTATGTAAAAACTGTTTTGAAGAGCTGGATTCAGATGAATATGATTAGAAAAACGACGATTCTGTTTTTTGATTTTCTTCGATTTTAATGTTTTTTTTTTCGGTTTTCTAAGTTGAATTTGTTTTGTTTTATCTTTTTTTTCTATATATATTTCATATTATCTATAGATATATAACAGAAAAATGTTTTTTGATTCACCAATACCCTTCGAAATCAGTTTCTGTTCAAAATTATTGGGTTAATATGATACGATCGACCATACTTGGCAAAAACTAGGGCGCGACTATTCCAGGGTTAATAAAACATATTTTCAAAAATTTCAATTGAATTTATTCATTAACTTCATTTCTTCACGTTTTTTCCCGGTGAGAAGAAAGTGGGCATTTACCGTAGGGCATTCCACCATGGTTGACATTCAGGCGTCAGTCGGCGTTGTGCTACAGCCACGTAAACATGTCCGCCATTATTGAAGCTCCCGCTAAGTGTAAATTGCGAAGTGAGATTCCTTTTCTACAGGTTGGGAGCCATAGTGCTGCAGGAATCTATCGGAGAATGTGCGAATTGTATCGAAATTTAAAAAATGGCCGTTATTACTGTACGTGATGAGGTGGACAAGGACGCAAATCTGTCGTTTCAGATGACCTGATTAAACGAGTTGACAGTTAAAGAACCGCAGATTCACCATTACTGCTTTGTCTACGAAGCTTCCGGAAGTTTCAAGGACTGTTAATTGGCAGTAACTTTCTTTGAAGAGAGTATTGAAAAGCTTGTCCACATATATGACAAATGTCTCAATCTAATAAAATTATTGTTTTTTATGAACTTGTGTTTTATTTATAACCTATCGGAAGTTGAAAAAAAAACAGTCCTCGTATATCCAATAGTTGATATGTCTAATTCAAAATCAGTAACATCTATACGAGGTCTATTCATAAAGTAGGGATATTTGGGATTAAATTAAAACGAGGAACAAGAAAACATTTTATCTACATCTTAGAAAGCAACTAATACTTTTTTTACCTGTCTACATAGTCAGAAAATAAACTGATGCATTGAGCATACCACTGGACAAGCGTTGAAGTTCCTTTGTCATAGACTCCTTCTTACTTACGGAGTCAAAAAAATATCACAAGAAAACATGATTTACTTTGTGAATAGCCCACGTAATTTTATTATTTTTCAAAAAATGTTTTGAAAATATGAATCACAATACCCTGTACCACAAAAGTCAATTCTTGTAAGAAAGTGAGTATTGTTTTCAATAAGCATTGCCCATCACAAAATGTATGTGTATCTTTATTTTTCTTTATTTTATCGAGTACGCGATTCACCCACTCATCATTGTGAATGCCGGTCCAGCGTTCAGTGCACGTCTAACTGCACCCATTGACACCCTTAGGCTACCAAAGATACCTTTGAAGTCGTGGTCGTTAAAAGAGGATGGTATTAAAGGTAAATGTCCCTTTTACATCCAACTTACGGAAAAAATATAAAAGTAGGAACTTACATTATTTACCTTGATTTGAGTATGAAATGAATTTGTATTTCGTCTATCATAATATATATCTAGAGGCGTGTATACCACTTCACGTAAAACAAGCACCGTAGAACTATGTCAAGTAAGGGATGCTTATATTAGCATCACGTTTAGCACATAACACAACACATTTAAGTCTTTGCATTTTCTTTTTACCATAGATACATCGTATTATAGTTTAGCTGAGAAAAAAAATACTCTGTGTATTCGTTCCATTTTATCGTATAGAGAGTTGGTGTATCCTAATAACATGGAACCAGAAAAGTGGTTAAAAGTGTATTTGATAATTATTAAAAATTAATTCGGCGGCAATGGTATGTTTACTTTTGACTAGTCTTTTAAAACTACACGAGTTTCATCCAATAGATTTTAGGATTTACTCATTTTAGTACTGACTGAATTTGCGAGAATGGAAACAATTCGAATACGAACTTCACAAAAAGTATGAATCATAAAATGTTTTTGCATGTCACAGGAATAACTTGGACTAAACTACAATCATACACAATGAAGAAATAATTCACAGTTGAAGAACAATCCAATGATCAAAAAAATTATAAAAAAGAATTTCTTCTGGAAATACCTTATTCTTGTGTTTTTGACGTTGCTGAATCCAAATATGAGGCTTAAAAAGCAGTATCACCCACCATTTATTCACATTTTATGGTTACAATTATGAAATCAAGCAACATTTCCAAAATTTAATAGCTTTTTTATAGTTATAATAGAATTGAAAAAAGAGGTTTAATGAACCAAGACCGAGTCCTTATCTAGGGGTATTTAATGAACGAAGATGATGTTGGTAGTACCGCTAAAACAAATGCTAAACAGCTAATGTTTAGTTTAGTTTCAACCTAACCTCAGTTTCATGTTTGTTATTGAAAAACACCAAAGAAACATTACCAACTTTGTAAAAAAGGTTTATCTAGCATACTTTGGAACTAAGCTTGGAGATCGGGATAAATCTTGGGCGCCGCATAAAATTTGCTGTTCCTAGGATATGGAGGGAACCAAGAAATCATTCCGATGACTGTTACTTTTGCAGTGTTGATATTACTGGTCATAACTCTAAAAACAAGAAGGTAATAAGCTACCATAGCCTTTCGTCCGCTATCCGACCAGTAGGGCACGGTATAGATTTGCCGATCCCTGAACCACCAGAGGACTTAAATTCTATTGTAACAGAAGAATTTTCTGATGTACATTAGGAGCTAGACGAACACGAAGGATTTCAATGTGTTACAGAAAATGTAGAGCCTAAATTGTTTACTCAGGTCGAGATTAACGACTTAGTTAAGGGTCTGGGCTTAACGAAAGAAAAAGCTGAACTGCTTGGCTCTGGCCTAAAAGAAAAGAACTTGTTGGCGGCTGGAACTAGCGTTCATGTGTATAGGAAGATAGAACACCAATGTTCAAAGTATTTTGAAGAATAGGGTGTTTAGGTGTACTGCTCAGACATTCCTGGTCTAGTGAGTGAGTTTGAAATTGAGTACAAAAAAGAAGACTGGAGGCTGTTTATTGATTCATTCAAAAATACTTTGAAGGCTGTTTACCACCACTACATATTAAGTTAGGCTTCATGATACAGTTTGTGAAGGCTTTGCCTAAAGACGAAAAAATCAGGCTGATGTGTTTATTATAATAAAAAAAGGAAAAATCTGAAAACCATGTACCACCATAATACCTGTCATATCACAAGACCCCGTACAAATATTTAAAAAAATCGTACAAGCTCTTTCTGAATCAAGGCGTTCCATACATAAAACTCACTTTGTATAATGAATGAATTATGGTGTGGACAAAAACTTTTGACCAGTAGTGTATACACTAGTATGTCATCTTAGACAAACAATTTTAGTTTCTAATACGAGATCACTCACCTTTCTAAAAGATTGCTATAGTTCTAAGAAACCCATATAATGTTACTGGGTCACTTCAAATTTCTTGTTTTGCCATAATTATTATTAATAAAAAAATATAATTCATCTAAAAAATTTCGCTAATCATTTAATATGGCAAATACCGTCAAAAGAGAGGAGTATTCACTCAGTTAGTGTTAGTTTTTTTCTCTTAATCTCCCTTCTAAGCTGTTGAGGATGGGCTTTAAGGTGATTAAAATTTTGATCAAAGATCCAACTTAAAGAGAGTTATATTTATAATAACTTGGTATAAATCGTGTAACTACCGCCCTCTATGAGATACAAATTTTTACCACGTCAGCCTGAGATTTTTCGTAAAACTTTCCATAACAACATTACCAGTTTTGATTGTAAATTTTCAGATATCTGAACTGAAATTAATAATTTGATTATATTATTTCCGGTACCCTATCATGCATTACTTGTGCTTGTTTCATTTCGATTCTTGGATGAATGGAAATATTTCCCAGACGGGCAAAACTTAAATGTAGCAGAGACTTATCACTTCGAAATGGTGAAAGAAAGATTTTAACAGTTTCAATCCGTCAATTGCCTCCCGTTTCTCTAAAAAGCTACTACGGTGATTAACATTTTTCCCTCATGTTTATGAACTGCGCTTCCTTTGTTTTCCACTGCTCATTTTCGAGTAACAGAAATTCATATGAAGATTGGTTGAAACAGTATATTGTTCAATTGTAAAAGTTATACTATTGTGAAGAATCTCGATATACCGCCCGACAAACACAGATGAATGCTTATCTTTTTCAAATGCGTATAAATCGTGACAAATATGAAAAAAGTTTGAAAAAAAACATTTCGAAATTAGTTTGTAACATCATTACAAACAGATCAGTTTATTTTTGATAAGTAAGTTGAATCATTTACATTTAAACATCATTCTGAATCAAAAATTTCCAAATTCAATGTTTGAACTCAAATATTCTCATTCTTTCCATACGTTTGATACGAAAAATTTCTCACGAAGTGTTGACGATTCAACGCCGACTTTTAACGCCCTATATCTACTCAAGCCACGAAAATATTTATTAGCGTTGACACGATCAACAAGCAACGTATCAATCTCAAATTTCTCGTTAAATTGAAGAAAACTCCGACTGAGTGCTATAAATCGTTGCAAGAGGCATTTGGGGACAATTATTCTTTATCTCGTGCGCGTGCTTTTGAGTGTTTCAATGTTGATAATTTTTTTCGACATAAACGGTATTAATGGGTTCCAGAGGTTCAGACTGTCAACCAGACTTCCTATTTGTCATTTTTGGCAACACTGTGATAACGAGTTCGTAAAAATTGACCCGATTGTGTACCAGCATAACCCACCTGCCTATAACGCGCTATCTGCGAAGTATTAATTGTCCAGTAAGCGCACTCCAGTACTCAAACACCCGCTATACTCACCAGATTTGGTACCGTGCGACTTTTTTGTTTCCGTAGATGAAGTCTGCTTCAAAAGGGACCCATTTTGAGTCGATGGAAGTGGTAAAGCAGAAAATGGCAGAGCTCCTAAAGGCACTTACCAAAGAAGACTTCCAGAACTGCTTTGATCAATGTTGTCATGTTTTACTAATGTGTGAAAAAACGTTTTAATTCAACTAGATGTATGGAGAGAAGTGCTAAATTGAGATGTATGATAGATAAAAATAAACAAAGACAAATGAAAAACAGACAGACGAAAAAAGACAGATTGAAAATGACAAAAATAGGAAAAATCGACAAACAGAATGAAATTAAATGGAATGAATTTCTCAGAGATCCCATTAAACTGCACAGAAATAGACAAAATTTGTTGAGAATATACGCAAAGATTTTCTAACAAAACTATAAAAAAATATAAAAGAATAAACTACTAGATGAGTTATATCAAAAATAGATGGAAATTGATAAATCTAGCCAAAAATACACGCGAATAAACAAAATAGAGTGAATCGGTAAAAAAAAAATTAAGCTGAAATAAACAAATATATATAGAAACTAAGCTACAGACCGGAACAAATAAAGAAAAAACTGTATGAAGAGTAAAGAAACGCAAAGGAATGGAAAGCAGAATTCATCGCATTGAACAAAGCTTTTCTAAAGAAACAATGAAGAGATAAAATGCAATAGAGGGCAAGCTGAACAAAATACTATTTATATTAAAAATAAGAAAGGGGAAATAATAATTGATGAGACCGATATGATCCAAAAATAGGAAGAGCATTTCAAAGAAACATTGAACGCAGAAAACAAAGGTGGACAATGGGAGGAGCTTACAACCCAAGATTGGTACCAATACACAAAAAAGGAGAAGAAATGAATGCAGGAACTATAGAGGAATACATTTTGACTAAGACCATAGATAAAAGTTTGAGAGTATATGGAGAAAACTTGTTCGGAGACTACCAATGCGTGTTTAGATCTGAAAGATCAGTCACAGACGACATTTTCACTCTGAAGCAAATGCAAAGAATGGCGTATAAATAAGATCTGCCAATTTACTCAGTCTTTATATATTTCCAAAAATCTGTGAACAGATACCATTTGTACAGCATAATGGAAGATCTTAGTATTCCAAAAAAGCTCATAAGTCTTACGAAACTGATACTCGAACATACAAAAACGAAGGTAAAGGTAAATCAAAGAATATCAAAATGTTTCCAGATAAACACGGGACTAAAACAGGGAGATCCTTTATTCACTACGCTGTTCAACATAGTATTAGAATAGATGGTACGTGAAATCGATTTGAACAGAATAGGTACAATAAAAATAAGAGCAACGCAACTACAGTCATATGCAGACGATGTAGTAATCAACATCGGAAAACGAGCTTAAGGAAACCTGCAGAGCCTTCATAGAAATGGAAGAGATAGGGAATCTACGAGTCAACAAACGATAAATCGAAGTTCATGATAATGACAACACCACAAAGGAAAAGAACATTGAAAAGTTTGTCGATACAACTGAACGAAAAAAACGCAATAAGCTGAGAACAATTTATGTCATCTCGCACAGATCTGTTCTCGAGGTATGGTTCTATTTATGAGTAACCGCGTGTTTTGTGGCGTGTTTGGTTAGGTACTAAGTTGTTTTTATTTTATGGTGTACGATACGTAGAGGATCAGATCAGTATCAAACGAACGTGATTGAACTGTATAGAGAAAGGCATTATCTATACAAAATAAAGGATCAAACGTACCTAAAAAAAATCTTGAGTCACAAAACGTATAATGACATCTTAGATTATTTAAGAATCAAATCTTCAAGTACCCATTTTTTCATTCATTTTGTTCTATGTTTCTTTTTTTCTATTTTCAAGTATTTCTACCATGTACAAACCTCTCATTTTCAAGATTTTCACACCACTGTCGATACGATCTATCCTTCGACGTTCGTCACGATTTTGGACAACTATTAAATATACTATCAACTGTCCAGACCTCTCGAAATCCAGATTTTTCCATTAACTAACGGATTCGTCATCTCACACATCAGATCTGGTAGTCCTACGTACGACTATGTGTTTATGTAAGTAGATGGAATGACAGATCTGGATGGAGCGTCGAAAATCTCCTAGCTGATAGTCTGCGAAAGATTGGAAATGTCCTAAAAAAATTTCAAGATTTTGTTTTGTCTCAAAATATCTGTCTTCGCGTAAATAATTTTTTAACATGCCAATATGTAAAAATGTTAATGTTTAGATTTTATTCCAGCAAGTCAGGTTGGGGCACAATATATGTTGGGAAACTCCACATGCAACGGAAATTTGAGATTTTATCGCGACATCACAAGAATTTGAGAATTCGTAATGTTTTCCGGAAATTAATTTATTTTACTCCCAACACATGATATTAGTTCATAATTTGAACCCACTTTATGTAGTTCCTGAATAAAAAAAATCTTACTAAACTTATTAAAATCAAAACAACAACAAATTTTGATTATCATTGTGTTATGAACAAATTGTTGAAATCTTGATATCGAAATATCTAGTTGAAAATATATACAGTGCTTTTCAGATAAAAGTATCCACCTTTAATAACTTTTGTAATACTGGTATTTAGAAAAAAATCCAAAAACACGTCGATTTATGTTGGAAGGGGCAAGCATTATGGCTTATTTAAACTTACTGGAAAATCCACCCCCTCACCCTTAGCAGCATCCCCTTTATTTTTTTAAATTACTTTTCATATTTTTTATGTAAAATTTGGATACTCCTCTTTGAGCTGATTTCAAAAATGTATAATACTTGTAGGTTAAAGTGGTTAGTTTATGAGATAAACAATTTTTCTTTTAAGAGCACAAATTTTACTTATTGTTTACTTTCACCTTATTTGCCTGTACTAAAATGGGTTGTACAACAGTTCAAACTCTTTAATCTTTTTAACTGTGCTATTTATTATGAGGTTACAATAAGTGTTCAAAATGAGTACCATTCACTTCCATACAATGGTATAATCTATTTTGAAATGCCTCTCTGACATTGCTCAAAACGGCTGGATTTAATTGTCGATATTCATTTTCTATCCTCTCTCGTAAATCATCCAGAGATTCTGGTTGGGTAGCATGAACTTTTGTTTTTAAATACCCCCATAAAAAGAAGTCTAGGGGTGTTAAATCCGGTGACCTAGGTGGCCACTCCATCATCTGCCCCCTTCTACCTATCCAACGAGCGGGGAATGTTTCGTTTAAAAATTGTCGGACAGGCATAGCATAGTGTGGGGGAGCTCCGTCTTGTTGAAATACCAGTAAATCTTCGGAAAGGTTATCATCATTTTCTATTATTGTTGTAATACGTGGGTCAACCCCTTCCCTGAGTAACTCAAGATATGATTCACCATTTAAATTTCCGTTGATGAAGAAAGGTCCGACAATGTGGTCTCCTAGGATACCACACCAAACGTTTAACTTTTGGGGATGTTGTGTATGGAATTCACGCATAATATGTGGATCACTTTCAGCCCAATATCTACAATTATGCCTACTTACTAAGCCATTTAATGGCCATGAGCATTCATCAGAAAAGCAAATATTGTTTAACAATTGTGGATTGTTATTGATAATTTGCGTCATTGATTCGCAAAACTCTAGACGACGATCAAAATCATCTTCATTCAACTCGTGCACCAACTTAACTTTGTATGGGTGGTACTTGAATTTATGTAGAACTCGGAAAACTGTAGAAGATGAAACACCGATCGCTCTACTTATTGTTGACAACGATTGGGGTTGTTGAGCCTCTAAGTTGACTTGCCCTAAAATTGCCACTTGGATTGCTTCGTTATTTACGAGTCCCTCTCGCTTATGCACTTTATTGCAAACAGACCCTGTTGTGGTAAATTTCTCCATCAGTTGAATTACATACTTATGAGTTGCATGTCTTCCGTCATGTAATTCGTTAAATATTCTAGCAGCAGCTCTTGCACAATTATTATTTTGGTAGTATAAACCTACAATTTCAATTCTTTCTTGCAAAGAGTAAACCATTTCAGAGAAGCAAAATAAATAATGTATCAAATTACACTATCAATAGTGACTACAAATTCTAGTTGACAATGTCAAACTTTAATAAAAAGTAGAGTTTTTGTTGTTTGGATTTTTTAAGTAGAATAAATAGCACAGTTAAAAAGATTAAAGAGTTTGAACTGTTGTACAACCCATTTTAGTACAGGCAAATAAGGTGAAAGTAAATAATAAGTAAAATTTGTGCTCTTAAAAGAAAAATTGTTTATCTCATAAACTAACCACTTTAACCTACAAGTATTATACATTTTTGAAATCAGCTCAAAGAGGAGTATCCAAATTTTACATAAAAAATATGAAAAGTGATTTAAAAAAATAAAGGGGATGCTGCTAGGGGTGAGGGGGTGGCTTTTCCAGTAAATTTAAATAAGCCATAATGCTTGCCCCTTCCAACATAAATTGACGTGTTTTTGGATTTTTTCTAAATACCAGTATTACAAAAGTTATTAAAGGTGGATACTTTTATCTGAAAAGCACATAATACAACAGTGAACTATAGATGTAGAGAGTCAGTGGAATAGGAGTATCAGAACGAATCTCACAATTGAAAATGTTTCCAAATATGTGAATATAATTTGAGAAATGGGAAAAAATGTACAAGACATTGTTTTATAATATAAACGACTCTAAGAAGTTATTAGAAAAAAAATACAAAAAATAGTGATGGATTGCTTACAGTAATGTGTGTCAATGTGTAGTTTATGCGTCAAACTTTTCACTCGCATAGCTAAATGAAAACTGGGATGGATAGTCATGTGATAAACACGGTGTCTTCTTTCTGGATTTCACTATATGGAGAATATACGAGGTCTGGCTTTTAAATAACGAGACTCTTTCCAAAAAAGGGTTTTATTATAAAAATTATTCTACATTCGAATGCTACCCTCCAATATAACCCCCTTGGAAACAAAAAAAAGTCGCATGGTGCCAAATCGGGTGAGAACGGTGAGTGTTAGAGCACTGGAGTGCGCTTACTGGCCAAATAATGCTTCACAAATGGTACATTATGGGCAAGTACGTTGTCCTGGTGCAAAATCCACTAGTTGTTCTTACAACTCGGGCCGTTTTTAACGAGCTCGTTCTCGCAGTTTTGCCAAAACTGACAGTCATTACGATACCGTTAATGTCGAAAAAAACTATGATCACCTGTACGAGATAGAGAATAGTCTCTTGCAACAATTTATATTACTCAGTCGGAGTTTTTTTCAATTTAACTAGAAATTTGAAAATGATACGCTGCTCCTGTTTTTCGTCACAAATGATTTTCGGCACGAGTAAAAAACACGTTCGTTTCAAACCGCCAGAAATAGCCAGACATCGTACCGTTTATATGGATTCTATAACCAATGGGTTAGCGGGTAGATATTGTGGGTAAGTTCGGATTGCTATTCAATAATAAGGTGAGTTTTGTATAGATTTGGAATTAACGATTGACACCAACTTAATCGATCTGCCTGTACATTTGAACAACTATATTTCAGAGCAACCATAAACTCAAATACTGATAAAATGGAGAATATAGAGAAATTAAAAAAACTTCCCGATCGGTCATCGTCATCATCTGGAAAATTTACCTCTTTTGAAGCTTGCAGTCCAATTTTTCACGGTCGCATACGAAGGACATTGATCACCAAGGGTATTAAGCATATCCTCATAAATCTGATTTTCTCTTAACTCTTTTAAATACAGGTACTTGATCATCTTTTTTCTTCTAATTTATTGCGCAGCTCTGGTTTACTTTTTTGACGACAAACTTTACACTGACACTTCTAATATGTTATTGTTCGTTGCTATGACAAGGCAATTTATTTTCATGCATGGAACTGGTCTAGGCTAGATATCGATACATCCTGGTATTAACATTCGGAAGATATTGATTTTCAAATATTTCTGAATGACCATTCTTTGAGTTCATTCATAATTGAAGTTTAGAAAATTGATTAAATTGATCAATGTATATTACGCCCCCCGTATATTCCACGTTTCTTATCAATACAATATATCTGTTCATACTCATCAAAAGTGTCGATAACGATGAACTAACCTTTAGAGAGTTCGATTAGTACAAACCCGACTCGTGCTATTACGAAAAACAGAAACATAACCTAGAAAATCCTTTGTAGATTGTTGTTCTTGTATGTTTGTATGTGAATATAATATTTGCGAGGAATAATAAAGGAATACTAATGGCAATTAGAGTGTCGACAGTCCGATGGAATAGATCTGTGATGTGTAATCTAATATGGAGCGGGATCAGTCACGTTCTGGACCAGTACGTGACCTCACCAGGAACGCAGACCATGTGATCATGCCTTCACTGAAACACGAAATCGGTATTTGCCTTTTAGTTATGGGATTGTCTTGAAAATTTTAGAGTTAGTCCTCGATACTGCTATGACTGTATCATAGAAAAAGATGTTATGTTTTTCGATAAAAGTATATAATAAAAAAATACATTGTTGGGAATAATTTTGATTTTTCAACAAATTCCAGCCCTTTATTGATTTATAGGAGATATTGGGTCCTGTCACTTTCCATTAAATTTTATTCACGATTCTCGAAATACATATATATATATATATATGTGATGTGATGAAAACATTTCGAAATTAGGGACATATAAGGGATATTATTTCTAAGCGGTTCTAAATTTTTATGAAAATAGCTTTTTATATTACTACCTTCAACGGTAACAATCTTTTTTTTAATATAATGAAGATATACATAATCAAATGATAAAATAACGATATTCGTAACAAACAGTCACCACTGTATCAAGTAATCACCACCCACATCATCTCATCGCAATTTTAAAGTTTTGACAGCTTAAAACCAGTCATTTTCTGTAATTCTCCCAAGAGATGAATTTTCTTGATGCAAAATTAATTCACGAATATTGGGTGCATCAAGAACAGATCTTTGCTATTTCGTCACTATTTTAAATCAAGAAAAACCATCTCCACATTTATTCAACTTTTCCCGCTTGATTCTAACCAACTCTGCCTTTTAGAAATCGTTAAGGTATAAGGTACTAAACAGGTAAAAGAAGTAGAGACCTCATCAAGACGCTCTCCGTAGCTGGAGACGTTCACCAAAGAAACTTTCCAACGATATCAAGAGAGTACAATAAAACTTGATGAAGTACAGAGTTCAGACATTTGGATTCAATTCCGGAAGGCTTATATGGACTCAGATGAAATCAATGACACCAAGAATTGCTTCAATCGCTTGATACGCGCATCTTGTGAATCATATGTCTCATTTTCTCCAAGTTTCCAACAGTAGATAAGAAGATCTACCAGTACCTTATCACCAAGCGAGATCCGTCCTCTTCTAAAGTCGCTATACCAGTAAAACAAAGCTACTAGTAGAAGACTCACCAAATACGAGCTGCGGCTGTTCAAGACTTTGTATTCAGTTAAACCAACATTGAAATCATAGCTTCGAATGGCAATCATGTTTCGAATGGCAATTCGTATGAAATATAATTTGCTCCGTGGTTAGCGCGGTGACTCAACTACAAAGTTTTTTACTTAAGGATAGTGGTGGTATAAACAATGCAGATCTGCTAGCTCTAGCGTCTCTAGACTTGTAGGGCAAAGTAAGAAGAAGTACAAAATCGCGGGAAATTTTCCAGACATAATTAATTCGAGAACAAATGTTTCTGGAACTAGTCCCCTATCAAATCTTATGTAATTCTCACGACACGAAATTGTCAATATTGTGACATCAATTTTATT
This sequence comes from Diorhabda sublineata, assembly GCF_026230105.1. Taxonomy (NCBI): domain Eukaryota; kingdom Metazoa; phylum Arthropoda; class Insecta; order Coleoptera; family Chrysomelidae; genus Diorhabda; species Diorhabda sublineata. The sequence goes on from NC_079479.1 coordinate 11,135,774, forward strand.
TTTATCTGAAAATTGTTGTTACGAACTTGTCCACGATATGGACCGTGAAGCCGGTCCTGTTCGGTTATGATCTAAAGAAGAAGAATCTAAAATTTAGCGGGGTCTTTGGTATTGCTTTTTTACTTGTTTTCATCATAACGAAGACTTTGTTTATAGTGTTTTTAAGAAACGATTTGTAGGAAGGCCTTTATATTTATGCGTTTATTTGTTTACGTTCTAGGATTATTCGACAAATTCATTTCTGGTATAAATACGAGCTTTTTTAGCAGTGAGAAGTCAGTACATACTTCAGTCATAGTGAACAGAACGAAATAGTGAAAAGTTACCAGTGAATTTATATTAATTATAAACGTAGCGAATATTTAATTATATAAGTTGATTATTATAGTGTTTAGTTTAAGTATGTAAATAAATCCAAATAAGTAAGTAAGAGACAGTGAATATAAATTGCTGCCGGTGCTGGAAATAGTTAGTGAAAGATGAAAGCTTAAGGAATCTTTGGAAGTAAAGAATAGGATGGTCAAAAAAGAACAGGGAGCTATATAATATAATAATATAATAATTATTTATTGTACCTTACATAATCTTATCTTTGTATATTATAAATTTTAGCTAGTATTCAATTTATAAGCTGACTCAACAGTTTTTTGAAACTGTAGTTGAATCCGGAGTAGATTCTAACTTCAACATAAACATAGTTGTGTAGGTGAGGATAAAATTGAGACAAAATTGGGGGCTTCCTGCATGGATGGATAAATTCCACTGCCTAGGTTGAGAAGACGACAGTATAATCTGTTTGTTAATCTGCAGAAAACAGCCATTGGTGCCTTCGTCACGAAAGAACACTAAGAAATCAGACGACCTACGGTTAAAACGGCGAAAATCTCTTTCTCCAATTGAATCAAGTATTAAGGAGTGATCATCATGTAAATATTGACATAAGAAGCGCTGGGATCAAGAATGAATCTATGACTACACTATGATATGGCCAATGATAACATGTTAGGTGGAAAACAACGTCCACCCATAATATCTATCTATCTATCTATCTATCTATCGATGTCTCGATTAGTATGTCACAGCACCTGATAGAATGGACGAAATAACGAGAAATAGCTATACTGGAAAGTGAAAAAAATGGCCACATGCTGTGAAGTATTATGTCGGATCATATTTAGAACGTTAGAGACGAAAAGTCCAAACCGGAATGTTGTAAGGAGTTGCTAAAGTAGAAACGATGAAGTCTAGTTGGAGGGGAGGGCTTGGATACTATTTAAAGATTTGATAGGGGTGACTACAATAAACCTGTCAAATTAGCTATGATAGAATATACACCAACTATCCAGCGGTAATTAAACAAAGTTAAATCTTAATAAGGAAAGGAAAATCTAGAACGTATTGATACAAACATTCATTCCCATTCACATTCCTTTTGCCTGTTTTCCAGTTTACTGTTGATTCTCCGTGTAAAACCTAACGATTGCAAAGTGTAGTTATTTAACAGGTCCATAATGCATTTAGATCCGATTTTTGTGGCAAGAATTGTTGCACTGTTACAAAATGGTGCAAAGGGTGTACCAGCACTTTCTGGAGACTGGCCTGATCACTAGAAGACCAGGGTCTGGGTGAAAGAGAGTTACCACTCAACGAGATGACCGTTTTTTGGTGTCCACAAGTTTGCGGAATAGGACAGCTACTGCAGATTCACTGCGAAATCAGTTGGAAGAAGGGAGAAATGTCAACGTTGGTAAATGGATCGTTAAAAGAAGACTTCATGCTACTGGACTGTCATGCAGAAGAATAGCTACAGGTCCTCCGTTGCATCGGACTGCAAGATTGACATTTGCCAGAGATCACGTTCGCTGAAATGATGATGATTAAGGCTGGGTATTGTTCTCAGATGTATCGCGTTTTTACTTCACTGGGTCAGATGGACGTCATCGAGTGTGGAGAAGATCTGGGGAAAGATATGCTGAAGTTTGCATTGACGAGCGTCTTCCATTTGGCGGTGTGTCAGTTATGGTTTGAGTACATTACGGAGATGTTAGAAGACCATGTTTTGCCTTTCAAGGTGATTTTGGGAATGGGAATGTAGATAATGCGAGACCACATACAGCCAGAATTGTCAGGGAGTATCAGGATGAGGTAGAAATTAGGCGGTTTGACTGGCCAGTCCGCAGCCCAGACATGAATCCCATAGAACCTGTCTGTGACGAGTTGGGACGACTGATCCGCAGACACACACCAGCACCAAGAACTTTCCACGAGGTGAGAAGTTTGCTGTTCCAGGAATGGGATAACATCGACCAGAATGTGATCCGTAACTCATGCAAGAGGAGGGAATACATGTCAAGTTTCTTTATTTTGTTCGTTCCCTAACAACAAAATGGTGAATTTCGCCCAAAATGTTAACTTGCTGCTTTTTCAGAATAAATCATTAAATCCAAGAAAAAAAATGCATTTTTCTTTAGTATAGAGTATCACATTCAGGTTACAAAAGCACATGCAATGATGTACAGTTTGCGAATACTATCTGAAAACGTAAAATTACAAAGAACATGAAAATTTTAAGGTGACCTCAATTTTTTGCTCGCCAGTGTATTCTCAATTGTAAGAATTGATTGTATTTGTCACATATTATTAGTTATTCTCATTTTTCTTTTTTTCCTTATAGGAAACTTCATATATTGCTGAAACAATGTCTTCGTCTTATGAAAATAGTTTCACAAACGTTACAATGAGCTTCATAAATCAATTTTTCATATGAAATTATCAAAATATTTATTCAGTGCATTATATACCCTTCGTAGAATCTTATGCTCATTTAAACATTTTGAATTTTCCCATTTTTTCATATTAATTGAATGTTAATTTAAGTTTTTCACATTTCATCGTAAAAAAGTCTCTATACGTCCCTGTTATCTATAACCACACCCTCTTATATCACCATTATCATATATAAACTGTCAATTTACACCTTTTTATATTGAAATAAATCATGTCGAGTATCGGTGATAGGATGATTGGGAGCTTATTTGACCTTATGCTTTTTTGATAAATTGTCTTTCAATACTCATATGATAGCTGTAATCGATTGAATCGAATGAATTGAAAAGGGGAAGGAAAATTGTGTATCATAGTTTCTGAAGGGGTGATCAACAGAGACACACGAGCGTGATTTATAGCTTAACGACGTTTTGATAAATTTGAATGAAGATTCAAATAAAATAGAAATATGGACATATCTATAATTCTAGATTAAAATTAACTCGATCAGAAACTATATTAGTTTATATCAATTTATTAGATGATCGGCCATAATGGGAGGAATATATCATTTCAGAATGAAAGATATTTTTTGAACAAACTTGATATATGGAAATTATTGAACATTTCTTCTTCCGTTATGCCGAATACAGGGTGGCGCAATAGAACGTGCATAATGCATCATCGTTTTTAGCGAGGTAAAAGGTGCGTGGGCGGGGGAGCCTAGCGTGGTTAGATAGTTCCCTCGTGGAGTTTAGTAGACATGAGTCACTTCGACGGAAAGCATCACGCTTTTTGTGTTCGCACGTTTTATGAACGTCTTGACAAGGCGACTGTATAGTTTAGAATATGTATGAAGACACATTAATGAAGCTACGTGTACAATTTAATTAAAATATGGATTAACCGTTCTTGGGAGACCAATTCCACGCTCAAACCACCAGCAAACGGTCGTCCAAGAACGTCTAGGACGACCACAGACAATATTGATAGGGTGAAGGAGTCAGTACGAAAAAATCCGCATGTGTCACTCGGAATCGGCAGCTTTAAACTTGTCGCGACGAAGTTTACAGCGAATTTTGAAGTTATATCTTAAACTGCATCCTCATAAGCTCCAGTTAACACAAGAATTATAAGATACTGACTTTGAAGTGTGTTTGGCATTTGCTGAAGAAATGTTTAGTCAATTTTCCACTTTTCACAACTTCCTTTTTTCAGATAAGGCTCATTTTCATTTGAATGGGTTCGTAAATTGACAAAATTGTCGTTATTGGACCAAAAAAAAATTCAAAAATGAAACATCAAGAACCACTGCATAGTCCGAAAGTCATGGTATGGGCTGCAATCACAAACAAAGGCATTATTGGCCCTTTCTTCTTTGAAGATTCAAGAGGCCGAAACATGAACCGCTATGTTGCGATGTTAGAGTGTTTTTTCACTCCAGAACTTGCGAGTTCAAGAATAACGAATACGAGAACTTGGTTCCAACAAGACGTAACGGCCTATCACACATCAAATGACTGTATGGCGGCTGTAAAACAGATGTTTCCTGTAAGACCAATTTCCAAAAGAATAAGAATATATAATAAGAATAAAACATAAAGTCTACATGAACATTCAAGGGAGATCAGTCAGCTAAAGGAAAATATCCACTAGAAAATCGCAGCAATCACCCCGGAGTGCCGTCTTCGAGAAGGCCGTCATTTAGATGATATTATTTGAAAAAAATAACAATTTCAACAATATTTTATTTTTTTTTCAGCCTCTTCTTAATAAATACCCGTTCTATTCCGTCACCCTGTACCTTAAAATTCGAAGTACTTCTCATTAATTTTTTTTAACAATCAATAGTATATTGACCAGAGCAAATGAAGCAGTAAACAGTAAAAAAAATGTCGTCCGTTAGTTACGAGGATTCAAGGAATGGTGTTGAAGTTTTGAGAAGGACAAATAAAGACTAATATTCATAATTGGACATGAATTTTTTATTTGTCAAAATATTCTTCTTTAAGATCAATATACTTTTGCATACGTTTGAACGAAATGTCCCTTTAGATTGAGGTAACTCCAAAACATATTATTTGAAGGCATCAACCGCACCTACAAGTGTAGAAAAACGTTTAGCTCGTACTCTATTTTTGATATGCGGAAATCAGAAAAAATTATGTGTCAAACAAGAGCTGACGTTTGAACTGATGTGTGAAAGCCCACATCGGTTTTCCTGATTTTTTCAAAGACATCCAGCAAACAATTACTGATGTACCATTTTTCGTTGTTCTGGTGGAACGGTGAAGACACGTCAGTCCCGAGGAAACATGCGACCATTTGCTACGAAGTGCGCAAACAACTTTTGTTGGGTTTGGTTCGTCTTGAAAGACCTCTACAATCAATTGTTGTTTAGTTTCGGGTTTATATGCACAGATCCAATACTTTCGAATATATAGATTATTCTTTTCACAGTAGATGAATTACTCACATCATTTCCACCGAAAATAGGACGGAATTTACGAATAGTGACAATTAAAATTTTGATAATAATAATCTGTAACGTCATAATCATGTTACATTATGACATGGTGCCCAACTCAAATCTTGAGCTCTCACTAAAGCACTCAAGGTACTAAAGCTTCACCAAAGTTACTTTAAAAATAAAAAAAATGCTCACAACGTACGTTCTTTGTTAATAAAAAGAATGAGTTTTGTAGGATAACTGGCTAGAATTTATATTTAAATATATTGTATTCTCGCTATCAAAAACGTTTGTAAGGAAATAGAGAATTCAAATGAGTCGTATAGAATAAATAAAACAATTATATATTATCACTCCATTCTTTCAAATCTACCTCACAGCCTTTCATTAACCCATTACGCTTTAGTTTGGTATGTATAATTTCTTTTTTATGATATTATATTATATAAATCCCCACAAAATATTGGAAAACCATTGATCTGAATATCAATTTCCTTAATCTTAATTCATTTTCCATATCTTCGATATAACTTTCAATGTACTCCAAGTCATTTCTTTAAATGGAGCATACAATAATACAGAAGTTATGTTAGGTTAAGTTAGGTTAGGTTAGGTTAGGTTAGGTTAGGTTAGGTTAGGTTAGGTTAGATTAGGTTAGGTTAGGTTAGGTTAGGTTAGGTTAGGTTAGGTTAGGTTAGGTTAGGTTAGGTTAGGTTAGGTGGTATTGTTCTAGAGATAAGGATATTTCAATTTTATCATCTCATCTTTATAAAACATTAGAACTTAGGTATTAGAAATATTGTTCAATGTTCATGTCATGTGTTTCTAGCAATAACCAAAGGATGGAGACATGTATTTACAGACTAAAAGCAATGCAAAACTATAGTACTCACGCAGTTTGTTGTGAATTATGTCCAGAGCTGGCACAAGTCATCGACTATCCGTCGAATAACATCTTTGATTAATTTTTGGTTAACTTTCTTTTGTTTAAGTTTATGATATATAAAATTTCGCATTTGTACAACGCAATAGATGGTAGAATATGGAATTAGTTAGTTGTTTGATATTAATTGAAACTAACATTAGATGACAGATCTTTATATTCGCGTCTGAAGGTTAGTTAAAATAATACTTCAACTTATCTCTACATTCGAACCTCAACGTATTTTTTCACTATTCGTCTACTCCACATACTGCAAAACGACACTGGCAACAGTCGAAACCAAAGAAAATATTTAATTTAATTTAATTAAATAATAATTGGGCGCGTTCTTTAATATAATAACCTACTGTTTTGATCTGAACGCTTTCAACAGTATGTACTAAGAATACGTAAAAATGACTTTTTGATGCGAAAATGTCAAATCATAAAGTTTGACATTATTAATAGTGAACTTACTGACTGACGTGTCATACGAGTGTTATTTGAGTTATTTATAGATACTTGAATTTTTCATCTTGGCCAAAAATTTTCTGAGTTCCGACGTAGATTAAACCAATAGCAGTTTATCGATTAACTCGCTTCGACTTTTGGTGGTTCGCTGCAAGATCGTCATGTGGTGTCCAAAAGATTTGTTCGCGTTGGATACCGCATAATTTGATAATCGCTTAAAAAAAGCTCGTGAAGATTGGTGCAAAGAAATGCATGGATATATAAATATCAACTCAAAACTTAACAACAATCTACAGAATATACAAAATGGCTGCTTTCCCTTTGAGAGAAACTAAGAAAATCATTCGCAGAAGACGAAATGCGCGAGCTCTTACACATCAGTCAAACAAAAACGTTTTTGAATAGTTAGAATATCGAATTGATGGGTCATCCGCCGTACAGTCTTTGTTTGGCACCCTATAATTTTTTTTTTTTTTTATTTCCAAAGATCAAAAATAAATTGCGAGCTCAACGCTTTTACGCACCTAAAGAAGAGACTGATAAGTTCAAATCCTATATTTTGGAGGTACCCTAATAATAATGGAAAAATATTTCGACGTATGGTTCAAACGCATTCAAAAGTGTTTTGATCTTAGTAGAGAGTATTTTGGAAAACAATAAAGCCATATCCAATTATAAATATTCGTATATCTTCGTAGCAAAACTCAAGTATCAGTTTTGTGGTCATGGAAATCTTTTTATAATCCTTCAACTGAGAATAGATGAAGCAAGTGTCATTTTAAGATAAAAAAATATTGGATCAAGACCGAAATATCTATTTTTTACCTGTTCTAAAAAGTAATTTCTAATAAGTACAGACTTAAAATCAACACAAACTAGAAACAAAAACATATAGAACGGTCTTTAAAATAAGAAACTAAAGATATTTATATTTAAATGTACTTTTACATATATTTTGGTGGAATTAACATTAAACAGAAAGTTTAAGGGACGAGGTTTATTGGGCCTTGTGGGGGATAAAAGGAGAATCAGCGATGCTGGCCACTAATAGCGCAAGCACATACGCACTAAACACAAAACCGACATCTGCTAGATACCAATTTGAATCAATAATATACATTACACCTCAAATAATGGCTAAATTTGCACTCATCCTTTATATATTCCCACTTGTATGTAATGTACAGGATTATTATAAATGACATTTTTACACATTTATATTCATCAACGTAAAAATCGAATTTAACAATATTTGTGGTCATAAAAAGATGAAATAGTATCATTATCAATGATAGGGATTCAATCAATAATTCAAGTATGAATATTATGTGTGGATATAGGATTGTCAGGTCGCCAAATCTAATAGCCGGACAGATCAGTCAGTTTTGGGGGGACATTTGGGTAGAAAGGCCGGACATCCTATATTATTGAGGATTTTGTTTCATTATTAATAGGTACGACAAAAGAATTGTATGTAAAATGATGCTTTTTTGATAATTTTCATAAATCTTGTCAAATTCTAGTGAAATAATAATATCGAATTCCAAATCAGTTTTAGGTAGGTACTTTATTAATAATAATCAAATAGTCATCAGTCAAACTTAAATTCTAGATACTTAAGCATTCATTAACACTTAAATTCTTATGAAAAGCAGACATAAAACTTCTTTAACTGAAAGAAATAATCAGAAATTTCTCTTTAAGTTAAACAATAAAACAAAAAGAACTTCTCTTTGAGTCACATGTCAAATTTTTAGAATTTCATTCTACAACCAACATTTTGGCAACAGTGTTAACATGTAATCTGCTGCGTTCTTTCTTCCATTGCTGACCTATCAAGAAAGAAACTCTTTCAACGTTGGCGTTTTGTATTGGGAGAGAAAAGTAATATCGACGAGAAGTTAGGAATTCTGAAAAGCAATCTTGAACTATCATCGATTAGAAATAAGTTAACAATATCATAACTTCTTAAAATCAACGTTTTCTTTGTTAGTGTTCAGAAAATTTTTAGATTTGGCAGTTGGTCTAAATAATGCTATCGTCAATTTTGACGTTGTATTGTGTATTGTTTCCTTTAAATTTCCTAAAATAGAAATCACTTCCAGAGGGCAAATGTTATTCGTTATCTTAGAGTTTTCCAAAACCCCATATACAGAAACATCAGCCTTATCTGTATCTTCGACGTAGTTTTAATAAATGGCCATAAAAGAATGAACAGCACAATAATAGCCTTTGTTAAGGTCTTTTCGAAAAAAATTGTTGTATGTATCTTTTCGTTTGGGAACCAGCGCGTCTTTGTATTTGTTTAAAATGAATGTTCAATTTTAAGCCAATACTTTTGAGTTCTTCGTACGTATGGAAGATGTAGCAAATTGAGCCTGGGTGAGCGACCGAGTCACGTCGTTGCGAAATGTAAAAAGCCTAACAAAAGACTGACAACGTTTTTTTTTGTCCGGACAAGCAATGAAAAAGCCTACCTATGTCTATCCGGACGCCTGGCAACGGTGTGTATATGAACTAAACATCAAGCTCAATATGATAATGATTTTTTCTGTTCTGCTGTGTATACTGGAATCCTTTACGTTTAAAGGTAATATCTTGAAGTGTATGATGAAGTTTTTGGAATAGGTTCATAAAGTGTTGCTCTTTGATTGATAAATAGTAGTCATCTTTTTACATGACAATTTTGTTGTTATTGTGTTTTTCGCTTTATAGTATTATTTCATAAAAAATTTTCCATTATTTTTACAATTCTTGTTCCGAAGTTTGGAATTAGTTCTCTTGAATTACATTCACATCCACTAGTAAAGAGATTTCTCCTAATATCTACGACGAAAAAGAATCGATTTGTCCCAGGGTTCTTTACATATAAGTTATTTTGATTTTAGGAAAAAATTTAATTATATCGTTTTATCACTGTTACGAGTATTTTCAAAATATGATTTGAATTAGATATTCATTTTTCTGCCGTGACCCAATTAACTACAGTTATTAGTTCTGAATATACTTCTTATAAGCTTTCGAATAAATCAATAGTTTTCAACCAAATACAATAAAATGTTCGAAACAATGGGACGCCGAAGGCTTGAAATTAATCAATAACATGTAACTATTGAATTTAATATAAGATTCCTGCAGTTGCTTAAGCTAAAGGTTGAGCTGTTTGTATTTATTAAAGATATAGATTCCAACTAACATGAGTAAGAAAACAAATACCTCAAAGATATCATTGAGAATGTCCTCAAAATAAGTGATAAATTAGTTTATTCCATTCCACTCTCTTGTTTTTTTTTTCAATACAGTTTCATGTGATATAATTTGCATAATATTAAAAGATATTTTATCCTCAAGAAATTTTTTGAATTGATCCATCATATTGTTTGAATAGTATCGATTTTGTAGTTAAATTCTATGGCGTCTACAGTAAAACGTGTGAAATTGTGAATAAAAATAATAAATTAATGTTTAATAAAACAGTGTTTAACAAATTTCATTGATTTTCTTTATACAATTGCTTGTCACGTAGGGGAAAGATGCTTCCACATTTCAACTCATATGGCGTATGTAAATTTTCGTCGCTTTCCACTCTCCCTCTTGACCGAAATTAATAATCGCTATTAAGGAATCTGCTTCATTACGGGAGGTTCCTCTATACCCAAACAGCCGAAGATAACAGATTATTAGAAATGGTTCATACGTGAATGTTTTTATAATTACCCAAAAAAACTGACCTGATAATATTAAAGTTAGATATATCTGGAATCGATGATAATATTTATAACAACACGCTGTTTACTACCATCACATCAACACTTATAATGTTAAAATTACATTAACTGATTCGATTTTCGATAACCATCTTCAAAGACCAAAGTTTACCTTCACCTAACTAGGTTATAAAGATGCGCGTTTGAAATTGTAATAATTAATATTAATGTTAGTATGGGAGCCGTAAACAGTGTCTTCAGTAAGACTATTTCTGTCATATCAACATTTTTTAACAGTGCCTTTACTGGAATTATCAAAGCTTTCACATTCTATCACCTCGCTTACAAATGGTCTAAAAACTTGTATGGTGGGTGGGTCCACACGACACAGACTTCCATAAAATTCTATAAAATTTTATCTGTGCAATCTAGACAGTACAGGCAAATGTCAGTGAGATCCAAAAGTCGGAGTACGCATGTAAGTCTGCGTATTTATCGTAGCTAAGAAATTTAAATTGTATTTTCGAACGAAAATCAATGAAAAGTCTGCACAGACATTCTATCCAAATTTTGGGTAAAATTTTTTACTACGACTTCATAGTCTGTACAGATATCTGTACGAACAAAAGTCTGTAGCGTATGGACCCACCAGTATGTTTGCCCAAGCGATAATTATGAATTGTAGACGTCAAAATGAGTTACTACGGTGAGAATATTAAACGAAAACATTAACCCCAATGTTAATAAGCTCCTACTAAGTAATAAGAATATGATTCATCTATTTGGAGACGCGCGTTTCGATAACCAAGTTATCATCTTCAGACAGTTTCACCTTCAGTGGAGACGATAACTTGGTTATCGAAACGCGCGTCATACATTGTAATGGTCAGTCTTGGTGTACTTAGTCACAATCTAGAGGCAGTTAATGGCAAAGGGTAAGAGACATTGATTTTGACAACCTTATTTAATAATATTAGTAACTGCCCCTAGTTTTATTGGATACATCAAGACTACTATGTTACTATGACCGCTAAGTTAAATATTTCGGTGAATACCAGAGAAATATTCAGAAAGGCTAATTACAGTGAAAGACTTTTTCTTAGGGTGCCTAACAGGTGAAATGAATATAGAATCGCAACTGGTATAAAAATATTTCTATTGCGACGTACTAATGCCAAAACCACGGATATGAGAAGTGTTTAATGGGTATGGGCTAACTAGTTTAACACGTTGAGACCTAACCAAAATTGTAAACATTGCGAAAAAATTTTTGGGTGTGGATGCAAAAAAAAAATGTTTTGATATAAAAAGTGGGAGAAAGTGATGTTTTTTGAGTCCGTTTCTTAGCTTTCTTTGGGCTACTAGGGAAAGTTTACCGCTAAAACTTTTCCCTGTGACCAGAGCGATCCTATGGACCGTACACGAAAAACATCATTTCTCAAAAAAATTGTTACATTTCTACGTTTAGTAAGGAGAAACAAAAACAAAATTTTATTCTCTATTTTTCATCCTATCATCGATGTTTTATGCTTTTACTCGTATATAAAGTATACAAAAATGAATTAGATTATGATTCCTTTCCGTGGTAGACTCCAGATCCGTCAATACATTCCAAACACAACAAACAAATACGGCATGAGAAACCTCGTTAGTAAAGCAAATCCATTGATTGAAGACATTGAGAAAAAATTGGAAAATACTACCCATAGACGTTGTACAAAAAAAGCCGAAGAAACATGAAATTACGGCAAAGAAAATAAAAAAGAAACAACAATAATACTACATTGAGCTATATAAAAATCTTCTATAGATCTGTCTGATCAAATAGCAATAGCAATCACTGATTCTCAAATTAGTGTATCAAAGAAGTTAAGAAAAAAATAAACTGTTGGATGCTGCTGATTAAGATACGTCAAAACCAAAATCTCATTGTCAAGTAAAGAAAGAAGATCCAAGTCACAAAGTGAGATTAGATTGTGTGAGGTGCAGTAAAAAAAATTATAAAACCCAAAATGAAAATACTTACTTTTTTTAGTGTATATTTTCATAATAGAACTCACTTATGCTACAACTATGTCAAACAGTTTTCCTCATTTGCTTAGATAAGCAAATATAAGTTTGAACCCGTTCTGGATACTACAACTGTTTTAGTGAGTTCATGTTTACATTGTCTGTCGTGAAACATTAATATTAAACAACGCATATTAAGTTTTGTTCCAAGTTCCAGAGATGTTAATGGAACAATCTGTCAATAGCCATCATAGAAAAGATTCAAAAGTGCAAATGAGTCGTTTTTTCACTCAAAAACAGATTAGAATGTGTCAAAAGTGTACATTCAAAGAGGTAATTGACTGATCTACACAGTACAGATCCTCGGAAAGCAGATGGTAGTGAAATGAAATAAATTGAATAGATAAAATAGAGTGTCAATTCGCATTTGAATGGAAGCTCATTTTTCATTACTGAAGATGAAAGCTGGGCCTACGATAATATCAAAAAATCTCAATGGGAACCCAATAACCCAGCTCTTCCTAAAATATTCTATGAAAAACAACTGTTACCTTTTATCGAAAGGGAATTGAAAATCATTCAAGGGCCATCATGATAACGCATCAGAAGTATTTTTTGGTCAGTGAAAGTCTTGTGTGTTCAAATCAACCTTACGACTATTGGCATTTTCCGAAAAATTAAGAATAAGTTAAGAGGGAAATTATTTGATACCATTTTTGATTTGAGATAGCGATTAAACGTTGGTAAAATTGCATTGCTAGACTAAGTTTGTTCAATGGATAAAATTGGATCAAATTCCATGCTAGAATTTCATTTTATGGAAGAATCTCTGGCGTTCTACTACTTTTGGGTGTAATACCTACTTCAATGATATTCTCACATTGAATGGGCACTTTTTCAACTCCCTTCTATTAGCTCCTCTATTTGTGCATTAAATATATCGATTTTTGAATACTTCTAGACGTACGGACACTCATTGATGATCGACGAAAAAATTCGAAATTTCAAACATTAATTGAAAACGGTGATCACCAGAATATCTGTAACCGAATTTTTAAACTGTAACCTAGTACCGAATAAATTCAAACTGTTTCACATTTGCCAACGATCGATGACGATGCAGTAAATCTATAGATTCGATAATGACGAGCATGATTATCAGCAAAATCCATTTCTGAGAAAAAGAATCCACTATACTAGCGAGGTTCGGATGAAGTCATTGAATTCATAAATACTTTTAGATGTCAACCGTCCACAAGATGCGAGGCTGTCGTTTGACTAAGTTCACGACTGTATAATAGTGATCAAGCTTACGTAGTAGCATTTAACCCTCGTATTCATCAGCGGTATATGAGTAACAAAATTTGATCGCTTGAAATTAACGGACACAAACGTAACGGAGAAGAATTAGAAGAAATGATTTGATGACGGAAAAAGTCATAAGAGGATCTAATATTCTAGTAATACAAACTAAATCATAGTTGAAAACATTCAAAAAACGTGCTGTTATATTTCACCAAGCTAACAAGTAACAAATGATGATGGATTTAAATAAAAATAACTAACGATAAAATGAATGACACGTGATAACGTGGGGTGCTTAATATTATTTGTTATAGTTTCTACTCAGTTTTAGCTCTCACATTATCTATTTGTAATCATTTCAGATCGTTTCTAGCTAATTTGAATATGTATAAAAATTGCTTGTAGCCGAGGACGTCATGTTTAAAAAATAATGAGTTTATATACTTCCTACCAAAAAGTACAATTAATAAGTTTTGTGTGAGTTAATCTAATTCATTTTTGAAGTATATGGTACAACTTCCAGCTTCAGAGTGGTATTGGTTCAGCAGAATTTAACCTTAAAAATTGGTTCATCAGAATTTAAACTAAAAAATTGGTTCAGCAGAATTTAACCTAAAAATTGGTTCATCAGAATTTAACTTAAAAATTTCTACATATCTGTTGAAAATAGATTATCTCAATTTTAAACTAGTTTCCCAAGAACACAATTACTGTAGATATCTTCACTGTTTGTATTTTCTCCTTTCCTTGTAATTCGACTATTGAAATTTGGGATTCTAAAAATGAAAGTATGATCTGCTGACCAAATGCCGATTCACCTTCATATCTCATTCCATTAATAAGACCTAAATCTAACTTAAATCGTTCGCTTCTAAACCCTGTGTAAAATCCTATAATTATCTTACGCAGTTTCTCCGACGGTGGGTATATAGCGCGAAGCTCGGTAGTGCCAAAAGCGATTAAACAACAAACGGACATTTATCGAAGAAGAAGACAAGGAAGGTATTAACATACACACACATACCATACATTAATCGAACGAGGATCGGCGGGTATGTGGTGAGAAAAGGATTGAGGTATACAGGGGCGTGCTAAATATTTTATTTTATAAATATAAAGTAGAAAAAATGAACTTGTTTAAATATGTTGCTATAAAAAATCATTTAACGTGTTTTTATCAGATTTATTATACAAAGACTCCCCCTGCAAGTAGCTCTTATTTTATCACTGAGTTTTCTCACTGTATCGACTATTGTTTGATATAATTTTTCTACTTCTGATTCTATTCAGAGTTAAGTTGGAATTTCTGGAACCGTTGGCGATATCTATAATGAGCATACTGTTTACACCGCCACCACATCAACACAACAAGTTATAGTCTTCAGAGATTGAAGGTAAACTAAAATCTAGTAACTGAACTACCTGTTTTAAACTAAATTTTCCCACAAATAAACCTTCTCTCACGAAAATTAGTTTCAGCGGGAATATTCATAATCATTCTCTGACCACTAAACTATAGAGTGTGCTGTAAGAAATTGGCCCTCTGTCCCTTTTTGGCTTTTTCTTACAATTAGCAATTTCAATGCTTTCAAATGTATCCAACAATCCATGATTTTACCTGATTTTCCGGTTCGTCCATATTTTAAATGAGCTATGTGCTCTTTAAACCGCACAATAACAGATCTTTTAGTTTGCCCCATATACTTCTTGTCACAATCATCACAGCAGAGTTGGTTTCAAATTGTTTTATAAATCCAACAATACATTAAAACAATTGAGCAATCTTAAAAATAAAATAACAAATTTAGAAAAGAGCGTTAGATATGAAATAAGCTTTGGTGATTGTGACTGTAAGTATATTGGGCAGACTATGAGATCCGTGACATAAATATTAATAATATAAAATTGTTAAGAAGTCTATTCAATTATAAGTTGTTGGACGTATTTGAGCGCATTTAAATTGCTAAATGTGCGAAAACCTTAAATAGGGACAAAGGGCCAATTCCTTACAGCACCGTCTATAGTTTAGTAGTCAAAGAATAATTATGAATATTTCCGTCAAGGACTTTTTTCCCACTAGAATCAATTTTCGCGGGAGAAGGTTTATTGGTGAGAAAATTTAGTATAAAACAGATAAGTCAGGTTGATAGGTTTTACTTTACCTTCAGTCTCTGAAGACGATCTCTTGGTTATCGAAATGCGCGTCAAACAATGTAATTCAGAGTGTAAACTTACTCAAGAATGTTGTAGAACAAAAGGACACCCCTGATACCGCCTTATTGTACTATTTGAATTTCATAGCTATAATTCAAAAGAATATATATACATTTTTGAGAATTCTACATAGCGTTTTTCATTAGTTAGCTCCAACTATGACTTTTGAGGCTGATAGTATGATTAATGTTTTCAATAACTTTGTGAGTTGGCTTCAAATTTCTCACAGCAGAGAAGCGATTAGAATTATTATTTCATTTTAACCTTCTTGATATCAATCCTAATACTCTGCCTTCCTAGACGTTCTCATTTACTAAGCTGGTAAATACCTATTGGATCATCTTTATATCAAATTCTCTTTCTTATCTTTGCTAAACATCTTCTAAAAGAGAAATTTGTCTTGACACTTTTTGTTCGATGTCAACCGTTTAGATGCAGCTGTATGGCTTTTTCTGCCATACGGAATTTTGGAGAATCTGAGGGCAGATATTTGCCAGAGCTTGATAAATTGCTTACTATCGCAGTACACAGTGATTAAATTACATCACCAAAAGTATAATGCTTATCTATATACCGTATTTATGATTAATTCGTATATTATATTGTCTAATTTTATGAACAACGTTACGCCAATGTAGCACATAACAAATTGCGTAGGTCCAGCAATGCCACGTGCGTATTAACCGCACTCAGCCCTTTCCTTATACGCGACCGAAGGGTTAACACATCCCACTACTCTATACCGTATTTTCTCAATTTCCATCCTTCTATTATACTTGAAATCGGCAGAATATATTGTATATATATGTCCTTGATTTCTCTTTCAAAAATTGTTATAGTATTGTCGCTGATAGAGATTATTTTTCCAAATATTTCTACGAATATATTATTTTAGCATTTCGGATTACTATTCTGGTTTTCTTTTTCGCTCAGCATACTGACAGTATTTTCATATACATAGGTACACTACCGGTCAAAAGTTTTTGCTGCACTATAGTTTGCGTGATTCACAACAAATAAAAACATCACGATCAATAGTGATGTTTATATTTCAAAGAATATAATTATATATATATATATATATATATATATATATATATATATATATATATATATATATATATATATATATATATATATAATGATATAGCTGTATAAAACTACAGTCTGTAATTGTAACCAATTTAAATTTTTGATTCATCGGTGTAACCTCCTTTTGCTTTTATTAGTTTGTTGCCCAATTTCGACCAAAAATCTAATTCTTTCGAATAATTTTTGCATAGCTTCGAGGAATGTTTGGTCTCGTTATCTCTCTTCAACATCCTATCACCTGCACCAGTAGATGATGTTCCAAATTATATCTAAGTCACCAAGCCTCCGGCGGTGACATGGATCTACCATCCGTTCTTCCTTTGACTTGCCCACAATTACTGTTCTCTTAGATCCAAAAATATCAAGGTTTGACTCATCACTTCATAGTTTACTGCAACCTCCTAATTTTATTTTGACGTCTCAAAAGTTGTTCCTTCTCTGTCACCTTTCCAAAAAGGCCAGCTTCTCTCAATCTCGTTTTCACTGTAGAAGTACTCAAAATCAGATGGATTCGTTGATCTGAGCTGCTATCTCTGGGTTCGTAAGTCGTCGATCATGCTAACTAATCGATACAATACATTTATCTTCAGTGGTTGGGGTGCCCAAAGGTGCCCCGAACATTTTCCATCGCCAAAGCTACTGGTGGATGGACTTGATACGTCACGATAAGAAGAAGAACATATTTTCGGCTTTTGCGTGCTCAGAACGAAAAAAAAATTCAATATACAGTTTTGATAAGCCCAGAGTAGATTATAATAATAAAAAAAAAACACATTGGCTTCGTTCCGTTCTCAACTAGATATACCGTTGCACGAGATGGTATTTCTTCACTAAAAGTCGAAGCGAGTTGATCGGCACATCTATTCTATGCTGAGAGTCATACAAAATCATCACACGAAAATGTTGGCGACTTAATTCCATGTTTTGTAGTATCTGTAAACAACTCAACTAGCACTCGTATGACAACACGTTCTGAGTACTTTCACCAATAAAAATGTCAAAATTTGATACCAATGTCAGCTTTAACAAATATAAATCACTCTTGCCATATATCGAAACTCAATTACCAACCCTCATACATATTTCATACTGTAATCATATTTTAACTAATATAATAAAATATCTCAAAAGTGGTTGGATTTAGGTATACTTAATAATAATACCAAACGGATGAGCTCAAAGAATACAATGGATAATTTAATAAAATCAATTTAAAGCTGGCAATTTATAAATGAGTTAAATTTTGTTGGCGGTTTGATTTAAAACAACCTGTATAAAACATCATTGAGCTGAATATGCGAAAATAACGAGCAAGTGTTGTTTATTGGTGACAATTTCATGATTGCTTCATTATTAATGGATATATAGTTATTCAATGTAGATTAGTTAGGTTAGGTTTAGTATTTTTCCAAAATTGGAATATCTCGTAAATATTTTATTGTTGGTATTGGACATTGTGCCCAAATTACCATTCAGGACAACTCAGCGTGATTCAAAACTTATGTCTTCGTAATGTCAGATGTTCAGTCTAACTGCATCCGCCTCTATGAGGAAGTTTTGCGTACTACACCCTGTATATATTCAAATCACATTAAAAAATAAATAGAAAAACACAATAATAGTCGAATTTGGATCCTCAGAGAAAATTGTAGGCAATCAAAATTTGATAATTAGTGGAAGCGACAACTCATTCATTTTGGGAACGAAATAATCATACATTATAACAGAGATTACAATTGGGTGTTTAAAGAGGACAAACGGTAGAAAAAATAGAAGCTGGGGACGTAAAACTAGTGTGATAATAATTAAGTTTAAAAATAAAATTCTCTCAACATAGAATTATGCATTCATTAGTCATGAGAAACGAGATAAGTTATCAGTAAAGTATAAAACAGAACTGCAAAATTACGATCCAAATAAATCAGAAAAGTAAATTAAACTCAACAATGTTTCAGTATGACATATTTAAAACTACAAACACATAAAATCGTGGCAGTGAATGATATTGTCATTTATATACAAAAGATATGAACCAGTCAATATGATCTTAAGAACATAGGCATACCTCTACACATATTCTTGACATTGCTAATGAGTGCGTGCAGCTTCCCGCTGATTTTCGGCGAGTAAAGATCATCTCTTTCTCTTTTTCAACTATCTCTCTATGATATGATGAGAAAAACTGGGCATTGACCATTGTTCGAACGGTTCGATGTGTGGTCCACTTTGTAATTGCCCTTTACCGAACCGAACAAGAGTGATACGCTCGATATTAAACCGAAAAATTACACATTGTTATATGGAGCAGTGCCATCGTTTAGGGGATTTGTTGAAATGAAAGTTATCTTCATAATTTTTTAAGGAAAAATCAATTCTAGAAAATTTGGATGAAATAAACTGATTTTTCTACAGGTACAAAAAACCGTGACACGAAAATTTCTATTTATTGACATTTAATCAATAATTTTAACATTTCTAGAACTGTTATCATTAAAAGATATATATTAGATCTCAACAATGTTTTAATATAATCGTGGTTCTTTACAACATAATCAAACCTACCCTTTGGGTTCAAATAAACAAAAAAGAAAAGTATGATTTTGGCAAGTTTTACAAAACAACAATTTTCTATTTTATTCACATTCCATTTTACATGAAGAAAGTAGTTTATTGAAACTAAACTTTGAAATTGAAGTAAGGGTAATTTTATACCTAGGCGGTCCCTTCATTTTTTGGCTCTAGAAAATCGAAAAATCGGTCGTTTCCATGAATTTTTCTTGTTATATTTTTTTTTCATAATCAACACAAAAAAAACGACCAAATTTAGAAAAAAATTAATATGAAAATGTTGATTTACTATCTTTTTACAATTAATATTGAATTAATTGATTATATAATAAAATATATCCATAGATATTTATTGAAATAAATAAATATCAATTGAAATTTCTCTTAAAATTGACTGTTTTTCACATATAATGGCTTATAACTTTTTATTAAGTAATCATTAAAGTTATATGAACAAAACATTCTTAAAATCACTTAATGTGATAAAGTGTACAATATTGAAAGTTAACTTTGATCATTTGGAAATTTTCACCATTAAAAAAATGGTATCTTACTAAGGTTGACTGTTGAAGAGAATTGGGAGCGGAGGGGGGTAGTGAGTTGTTTGAAAAGCAGACCAAATGAGAACATGGAACCTAACCTAAT
The DNA here is from genome assembly GCF_026230105.1 of Diorhabda sublineata. NCBI lineage: Eukaryota > Metazoa > Arthropoda > Insecta > Coleoptera > Chrysomelidae > Diorhabda > Diorhabda sublineata. Next base: position 11,155,944 of record NC_079479.1, read on the forward strand.
CTAACCTAACCAATATAAGTACTAATTTTTTTTATTCCCATATTTTTGTTCATAAATTCGCCGTTATCATCATCGAATCAATCAATAATCGAAATCAGATGATTTTTCAATTTACTAGAGCCCAAAAAAAGAGGGGACCGGGAAAGTATGAAAAGTGCCACTGAATATAAGAATATAGTCGACTGTACCAACCGAGTTTTTTCATTCAAATTGACAATTTTAAGTTTTTTTCAGCTAGAAACAGACAAAAACTATCATTTAATAATCACCAAAAACAACAACAAGAAATATTTATAGTAGTATGAAATGAACAGCCACCATTACTTAATATATATTTTCCTTAAGTTAAGGTGTTATTCCCCAGGAACTACTACAAAAACTTTTCTAATGTATTTAAATTCGGTCTAGTTTGGCTATGGAATGGGTGCACTATTCCAAAGCTAGCCTTACAATTTTTTTAAAAAATTGAGATAGCCATACCATCAATTATATCAATAGTCACTTATGCGATGATTCACATTAAACTTATCCTAAAGGCAAAAGTTGATGAATCATTTCATAATATGCCTTGTCCATCGAAACCTGTTTTATCCAAGCAACCAATACAAATTCTGCAATTTATGTAGTGTCACTGCAAAATATTATTACATATTATACGACTGAATTTAGGAAAAACCTATCGGTGTTCACTGCTCAAAATGCATCGTAACTAGGACTTACACAGATTATTTTACTCTCTGAAAACCAAACCTGAACAAGACAGCTTCATTATGAAATCAGTTGACATGCCTTCACGATTCATAGAAAAAAAACAAAATCAGCTAGAAAGCTGGTAGTCAATAAGTACTTCGTAAAAATAATTTGAACAAGAGAACGTACAGGTATTACAAAATACATTAAAGGATATTCTTCAATTGATCGCATACAAAGAATTGATTGCAACTGTGCTGAATAGAAAAGTACTGTCAAATTGTTTATTAAAAAATCGAAATGTTATGATGTACAATATTGTAGAGAACAAAGTAGCATCTGCCTATCAATTTATCAATAAAGAAACTGAATTCTATAATTGAAGGAACAAAGACCAAGCTGCAATGGGTTTTGGTACGTCTACACCCGATATTTTTTCGCGATGCAGTTCCGTGACTCAAAAGGGTAATAATAAACGCAGTCAGCTTTCAGCATTTATGTCCTGAAAGGCAGAGCATTTTTTACGAAGTTGAGAGAAATGATCTTTTGATTGCAAAAAAATTTTATGAACACGAAAGTGAAAGATCAAATTGCCTATTACAGCCAACTGTAATTAATATATTTATTCTACACCTGGATGGAGTATGAATTTCACAAGGACTCAAACTCCTCATCCCTGTGGAGGACAGAACAGAAACTCGACAATGGTTGTCATGTGCCATGTGTTGTCAGGGAAAGAGAGAAATGCAAAAGCTTGTAAAAACTCAAAAAGAAACAGTAAATGAGTATGCAGCGTGCCCGGAATCTAATATTATTATTAGAATAGAAGTTTACAGAATAGAAGGCACTTTCCAGTGATTATGCCCTCAAATTATTGCGGAATGCGGGAAAATATGATATCGATTTGATTTCAATTGGCAAATGATTGTACATTTTTTATGAATTGTAAGATATGGAGCCCTTAACTAATTCTGAACGAGGAGTATTTAAGGCTCTGCGCTCTTAAGTGGATACCCGTGCAACGACCTTTCTGAAATTGGAAAAGCGTGCTTACGAATTAGATAAACGGATTCAAAGATGAATAAATTCAATTCATTAAAAAAGACTGCAATGTATTTTTATATGATAAAACTTTGGTTTTAGAAACATTGAGACAGAGAAGATAAAAATAGCACCTTGATTTAAGGGTGATTAGGTCGTCTGCAAATAGACAAATGTAGTTTGTGAACACAAGAAACAGAATAGGGCCTAGTACTGAACCTTGGGGCACTCCACATTCCATTGACTTTCACTAAGACATCGGTGTATCAACCTTTACAAGCTGGCTCCTGTTGTTAACTATGATTTAAACCATGCGAGAGGTGTTTTACGTTTTTTATTATTAAGAATGCACCATATATTTTCATAAAACTCGCTAATAAATTCCCAGAATAAATCTTGAACGGTACAGCATTGTTGTTATGATTGAATTAATGTAATTAAAATTAGTTTGTTGTTCGAGTATCGTTGATTTTGAAGTAGAAAGATAACAGTATATATATTCTGCTAATTACATTCCTTATTATAAACCAGACGAACCTATTGAGATGCAGACCGGCGATTGTTCCGTGATTCTTTGATTTCATTATTACTATAAGAGATCTTTGATAAAAATCCAACTTCAACTTTGAGAGAAGGTATAATTGATGTTATACACTTCATTTTCTTTTCTATCGAAAATTAAATATTTATACAATGAGTTTTATGAATGGAACGCCTCAATTATCTCGAAAACGGCTTGTGATACGGCCGGTTTTATGGTGATATTTACATTGTTGTGAGATCTTTCCTTTTTCCGGTAAAATAATAAACTTTGTTATTTCGAATGGATCACCTTGTATATTTTTCGCTTCTCGAAATCCTCAAGAAATACTTATTATATTTCAACGCATGTTCCCTATGCCTTAATGTCATAATTTGCGTTATCTTCGCAGAAGTTAAAATAATATAATTAGGTGGCTATGACAGCTGCAATAACAAATTTGACGTTTCAATAAATTATTATTGTTGAAGTTTATTAAAAGTCACAACGGAATGATATTTTAATGTTATTAGGATATTGTGATAGGCGTAGAAGTCAACAAGAAACGTGTAATATCTTTGATAATTTATATCCTGACCGGAATCCCATAACAAGATCTATGTTCAATAAATTAATAAAAAAGTTTAACGAAACTGTTTCAGTGAAAGATTTATTCAAATCAGGGCGCAGAAAGACTGCATCAACTGAAAACAAATCTTTAGGTGTGTACTTAGAAGATGATCCAGACTAAACAAATATCCAGGGAACTTGATATTCGTAAACATCCGTAATAAAAATTTTACCTGATAATAAATCCCATCCACACAAAATAATGTTGGTTCAAGAGTTGTCAGATGACGATTTTGATAGACGTAAAGAGTTTGCAGACCTAATGGTGGAAAAATGTTACAATCAAAACTAATGGAAACGTAAATCAGCATAATTGTAGATGCTGGTCACGTAACCATCCTCGTTGGATGCGTTTACCAAAAGAAGGAAGCGTGGTTTTATCAAATGGCTCCTTCGATCACTCGATATGAATCCTGAAAAACATCATTTATAGAATAAAACCTGCCAATATTTAGGAATTAAAAGATAGGATTACTACAGAGGTAAACAAAATTGAGCAGTCAGGGATGTTGCAAAATGTATTGCAAAAGTATCTAATATCGCGTCTGATGTTATTTGACGAACACATAACACATCTTCGTTGTGAACGCTGACGACAACGAGTAGGTGGAAAGAGTATGAACAACAGGTTCATCACGAATTCAAATTTGTCGCTTTCGACGTCGGTCGTCTGGGAAGTGGCTTATTTGCATCCAATCTTTCGGTTTCTTCTGAACGCGCCTCCACGAAATAGTCAATTACAAAATTTGAGTTGGTCAATAATGTTATATTATGTTCGCTTAATTTTTCGTAAACATAATGTGAATTCAATATTTCACGTTGAACAAAAAGTATTCCTAATTTCTTGAATAGTCCTGGAAGCATCCACCAGAGTAATTATCCTCCATCCTCCTGAAATTCTTTTTATATGTGCATTTTCCTATATTAACTGAAGACTCTTATAAGGGGGAAAGTATTTTAACTTCTTTTTTAGCAAGTATATAGATCCTCCTAACGACGGCACATTCATACCAAAAATTAATTCTTTTTGCTTTTCAGCTACTTACTGTTTCCAATAAGCTTTGATCTGACAACTGGAGAACTCGATGCTTCGACAACAAGGTGATTATGAAAACGGATAGCTACATCACATTTTTGACAGTTTACTTCTAGGTCTATTTTCTTGGCTACAAGTCTATCTGAAGAAGCAGGTACCGGAGGTAGAATACTCTAGCACCAGCTCACTTTGTGTTTTAAGAAATCTGTTTACCATTCGATTCCATTTGATTCTTTGAGTGGTATGATATAGTAGTGGTGAAAAAATTGATCATCGAGGCTTAAACAATATTTGCTTCACTTCTGTTTTTTAAAACTCGTAATATTTCGAATTGTTGTTGATTTTGAGCATCCTAATCAGTCCATTTTCTATAGTCATATAGGCAAACAGAAATAGGCAATTAGTGTTTTGTGAATAAATTAAGTGTTCAGTTATATACACATCATTACATTTAATTAGTCTCTTATCCACTAGCTCCAAATAAATCTACTCTATGATTGTGTGTATATTAATGGTTTACGTGAAAAGGGAGAATATTTTAGTTTGATGATAAGTCTTATGCAATCACCATATTAAACCGGTCGTGTAAGATATCTATTTATAGATAGAATAATTTCAAGTTTCAGATGTTCGGTCCGCTCCAGATAAATTTGAGGATAGTTTACCACTACCATTAATCTTAGTATGTCGTCTTTAATACCAGCATACATCGATTGCCCTAACTCTAATTTATCCCCGCACAGACACCCTTTCAGTCCAACACATACGCCAACTGAAATTAACACAATCTGCATTGGTTTCATTTCCACAACGGCCTTGGAAAATCCAAGGGAGGCTAGGTTAGTGGATATAAAGGGGTTAGCTTTTCCAGAATATTTTTTTATATTCAAAAATGATCTTTTTACTCTTGAAAAAGGTTTGAGCATGAAAAACAGGCTGTTTATTGCATTTTGAATTCAGTTTTAGTTGTAATATAAACTGAAAATGCACGATTTTTTCATCGGCTACTGATTGTAGTTGAATATAATTCTAGAAATCAATTTCATCGCTACCTCAATTAATAAGTAAGTGAAGAGAACATTAGATTTGGGACTAGTGCCTTTAAATGAGGCCTTTGCAAGTATAAGTGATATTTTTTTGGCAGAACGTTATCAAAAATATCATGAGGTAACTAAGATTTTTTAGTATTTGACGAAAATGATCATTTGGCGATCGAGATAATACTCACATCTTCAATAGTCTTGGCTCCCCTTGTTATTGATTAAAAAAATATATTCAAATTTATGAAATGTGTTCAATATTTTATGTGATAACAATATTTGTGAAAGAAAAAATCTAAATTTACTTAACCAAGAATATAGAGTACACCAAGTAACAGAAAATGTGCAAAATATTGAAGTGTAAAAATTTGTATATTAATAAAAAAGATATAATGTAATAAAAAAACAAATTAATAGTTCTTCACTGCCTCTTGTTGCAATTAATTGACCAACATGTTTCGGCATCCCGCGAATCAAGTTATCGATAACATGGTCAGCCATATTGTCTTCTTGAACGGCAACAGTCAAGTCTTGAAGGGTTTTATTGATTGGATATTGCTCTGCCAATATAATCCCACAAATGTTCATTAGATTTATGTCTGGTACTGGCCAATTCATTATTTGATTATCTCCTTCCTTGTGTACTATTTCGAACGTTGTGATCTTATTAAGATTATCATCTTAAAAAATGAAATTCACTCCATATTCACTGCGTTGAACTATCGGTCTTATAATGTTTGTGGCGTGATGTATGACGACCATACATTGTACTCCCCCAAAACATCACGGATCTGCCATGAACATCTCTGCTAAAATTAAGTCGTTCCTATCGACCTGGACCTCTCCAGATCCTTTCCCGCCGACTATCACTGTGGAAACCAAATCGGGAGTCGTCGAAAAAAAAACGTTACGCCTTTGTTATTACCTGTGCTCTTGAGCCCATTGGAGACGGGCTGCTATGTGTCGTCGTGAAATTCTAGGCATCCTTGAAAATCTTCTTGGCCTTAGATTCGATGAATCTAAACTCCTTCTGATGCTACTTCTCGAAACTGCCCTTCGGTATGTTAGCAAATAGTGAATTTGATCGACCGTTACCGTTATAAATCGGTTTCTTCGAATGAAATTAGCTATGTAGCTTTCTGATGTAGCTTTCACAAAACCGTGACCGGTTTTCTGCCCAATGCCACAGTGCCACAAATTTAAAATCAAAAAACGGGCTCTATACATAGGCAAACTAAAAAGTTCAAAAGGGAGGCCAAGATTTCTGGAGATGTGTATAGTTTCATTATAGAAGATTTTCCAGTTATAAAACGTAGTATTTTGCGAAGGATACTTCTTCAGTAGCTGGAGAAATACTTTCATGATCAGTCTAATTACAAAAAAGGACGTAGTAGAGGACAAGTTTTGCGTAGCAAAAAAACTATTACTCTTGTAGATTAGATAGACAGATTTGACCAATCTTGAACTTCTAGATTTAGACAGCAGATTCATTTCGTGAATAAAAAAATAGGCTCTATACATAGGCAAACTTGAAATTTCACAAGGGAGGCCAAGACCTTTGGAGATGTGTGTAGTAAAAGATAGTTCCATTATAGAAGATTTTCCAGTTATGAAACGTAGTATTTTGCGAAGGAAACTTCTTCAGTAGCTGGAGAAATACTTTCAATGATCAGTCTAATTACAAAAAAGGACGCAGCAGAGGACAAATTTTGCGTAGCAAAAAACTAAAACTCTTCTAGATTAAACAGAGAGGTTTCAACAATTTTGAACTTATAACTTTAGAGATCAGATTCATTTCGTTCAAAGATCTAAAAGTTAAATACAAGTCAATCATTCGTGATGATTTTCCGGCTTCTTGTTAAAGCTGATAATAGAATTGGACCTTTTACTCTTATATTTAAAAGTTTCAGACACTTCCTAGCTAATACCAACCATATTTATCAATGATAAGTAAAAACACAGGCTCATCACATCATTATTACTAGTTTTAAATATATTTTGAGCTAGAGCATAATTAAAAAATTTCTAGATGTGAGGAATTGGGCAAAACGTTATCTAGTAAAACAAAAGAAGTATCTAGCTATACTTTTGCTATCTCTGATTGATTTTACTATATAGCTTAGACTGTTTCTGAGTGTAATTTTCCAAAATTATTATACTAATGAACAATTTTTCAAAAATTTTATATAAATCGTTGTTTTCTCAATCAAATTATTAACGAATAATGCAAAAACTGAATCATCTGATATCAACATTGTAGTTTTAGATTTTGATAATAATAAAATTAAAAAATAACTGACTTTACTTTTGCATTAAATACTGCGAACTCGGAGCTTTTTATTATATGAACGCTATTAGTTTCTTGGAATCCTTATTATCAATACTTTTATGAAGATAGTAAAGTTGTTGCTATTGAATACTCATACCAAAATGATGAGGGTTTTACATATGTATCTATTCAAAAAAGCTCAAGAAATAAATTTTTCAATAAAGCAACATTCGAACAACGAATTTTATATTATATTTGCTAATTCACTGTGTTCTCGCGTTTCATATAATAAGTAGTTTTGTAGTAGTTTTTATTTTCGAGAAAAATGTTTTATGACAGAGCAGCATTGGGTAAAGTTATACACTTGTATTTCTGAGAACATAAGGTCAGAAAATTTGGATTTAGTCGGAATTTATTGCTCTGTAATCTTAACAAAATTACGACAAGGTGAAGTAAGTAAAAAATTGATGCAATTTGTGGACAAAAGCTTGTAAAAACCAAGAAACAAACATAAAACTAACTAAATAAAGATACAAACTTAACCTAACCTAACCTAACTAAATGAAGATACTTTATAAAAGGAAATTTCAATATACAGACGAAAACCAAGTGAGTAACAAAATTATAGGTAATTCCATAGCAAAAATTAAATCAGTATGCAGCATCCGGAAAATTATTATTAGAATAGAAGTCGTTTACAAAGTAAATATGCCCTTAAATTATTGCATAATGCGATAAAAGATGATATCGATTTGATTTCAATTGGCAAGTGATTGTGCATTTTTTTGCATTGTAAAATATTGAGCCCTCAACTAATTCTGAACGTGGAGTGGATAGATAAAGGTCGTGCTACACGTTATTTTAATCCGTTGAAGAAGTCACTGCAGTGAGCCCTGCTGTTTAGCCCGAGTAAATATCTAGCAGCTCTCTTTTGTAGTCTGAAGATTCGCTTAAATTGAGTCGCACCACACGTACCACAGAAGACAAGGGCATATCGGGGATGCGACTCAATAAGGGCATAATAAACTGTTAAGAAGGTGGATAAGTTCATTTCTTTGGTAACTGATCTCACCGCAAAACAGGCGGAACTTTATTTTTTTGATAAGGCGACAATATGTAACTTTTTAATTTCCAGGAATTGTCCACAACCAGCCCTAATAATTTTACAGATTGAGCCAGAGAAGATTAGAATCGCAGCATGATTTAAGGGGATTAGGTCACTAGATATGGTCCTATGAAGTGCTGTGAGATCAGGGTTGCTTTAAGAGAAACTAGTGTCGTCTGCAAATATTGTGGAATCGATATGATTTCAATTGGCAATTGATTGTGCATTTTTTTGCATTGTACAAAATTGAGCCCTTAACTAATTCAGAACGTGGAGTGGGTAGTTGAAGATCGTACTCCCAAGTGGATAACCGTGCAACGACCTTTCTGAAAAGGGAGAAACAAAGTAATGAATTCGAGTCTCCTAATATCATTTGGAAGGAGTGATAAACCTTGTTGCATTTGCCTACATGGAATTTAGTTTTTAAAAACCTGCTGTCATAAGCGCTGCCATGATACAATATATTTATACAATAACATTTCATATTACGGATACAAGTTACAAAACAAAGAGGAATTACGATAGATGTTTGTAAATTGAGATTTATTATGTTTCGATACACTCATCAACTTCTCCGTCCAACTTTTTGATTCTAAGGGTATTCAATTCTATGTTAGAAATTTTACAAAGTCGTGAAGATTGGTGAAAATCGATCCGATTTTCCAAATCTACTTTTGAAAATGTCAAAAATAGTTGTTATTTGTCAAAAACTTGTAAAAATGTGAATATTAACAAATTCATATTATATACGCGAGAACGTAAAGCTTCTGATAAACCGAAAAATTTGCTTAGTTACCATTTAATAACCCATTAGAGTTTATATAATCATTTTTTCGTTTTGTTTTTTGTCAAAATATCAATCTTTTCACTAAAAACATATATAAATAACAGTTTCAAAATTGAAATTTTTACACTAAAAACGTCAAGAAACTCAAAAATAGGTATGCAAATATACTGAAAGATTGATCATTCTACATGAAACATACAGACGGTACAGTAGATGTGATATTTCTGCTGAACTTTTAGGAAGTTTCATGAAAAGTTTAAAAATAAACATTAGAAAACCGTAATTTCAATTATATATATAATTGTATATTTGGACACTAGTAACAGTCGACAGTATTGGATTGGGTAAGAAACAAACAAGAAATAATTCATAGTTTATCCCGTTTCTCCGCAGTGAGATTCTCAGCACCCTCTGAAGCGAACTCACAAAAAATAACCGGTCATTCATTATCTGACTCTCCGAAAATATACTTAGAACTTACTAGGGCGCCCAATAGAAGGATATATGGAAAAATTGAAACGTACATTTATTTATCTACCTATAATAAACGACATAAGACTGAAAATATTTATTATGTGATCACAACTGAATATTATTGTCTATTATTGAGAGAAAATGGGCCCAAATTGGATCTGTAGACAAGATGGCTAGAGGAAACTAGCAAGATTTATAAGAGACAGCCTCCATCAGTACTAGAAATGTTTCTCTATAAATTCAATGAGATATACGAGTTCTTATTGATGGAGAGAATCATATCATCAACAATTTTTCCAATAAACGAAGTCCCAAATTTACCCAAAATGTATTTTGTTGACTCATTTTCATTCATTATAATACATAATTGAGAAGTGTTCTTTGGAATATGAATGATATCTATTGGGGGCTTCCAAACATCCAAACTCCAATTTTTTTTTACAGAATTATGACAAGGGCGCTTGGCTTACATTCAAATCCAAAGATTCAAATTTCCAGTTAAACTTTCATGATATCTACTGGGGGTTTCCAAACATCCAAACTCCAATCTAAAGATTAAAATTTCCAGTTAAACTTTCATGATATCTACTGGGGGTTTCCAAACATCCAAACTCCAATCTAAAGATTCAAATTTGCAGATAAACTTTCATGATATCCACTGGGGGTTTCCAAAAATCCAAACTCATCCAAACTCCAATCTAGAGATTCAAATTTCCAGTTAAACTTTCATGATATCTACTGGGGGTTTCCAAACATCCAAACTCCAACCTAAAGATTAAAATTTCGAGTTAAACTTTCATGATATCTACTGGGGGTTTCCAAACATCCAAACTCCAATCTAAAGATTCAAATTTGCAGATAAACTTTCATGATATCCACTGGGGGTTTCCAAAAATCCAAACTCATCCAAACTCCAATCTAGAGATTCAAATTTCCAGTTAAACTTTCATGATATCTACTGGGGGTTTCCAAACATCCAAACTCCAATCTAAAGATTCAAATTTGCAGATAAACTTCCATGATATCCACTGGGGGTTTCCAAACATCCAAACTCCAACCTAAAGATTAAAATTTCGAGTTAAACTTTCATGATATCTACTGGGGGTTTCCAAACATCCAAACTCCAACCTAAAGATTAAAATTTCGAGTTAAACTTTCATGATATCTACTGGGGGTTTCCAAACATCCAAACTCCAATCTAAAGATTCAAATTTGCAGATAAACTTTCATGATATCCACTGGGGGTTTCCAAAAATCCAAACTCATCCAAACTCCAATCTAGAGATTCAAATTTCCAGTTAAACTTTCATGATATCTACTGGGGGTTTCCAAACATCCAAACTCCAACCTAAAGATTAAAATTTCGAGTTAAACTTTCATGATATCTACTGGGGGTTTCCAAACATCCAAACTCCAATCTAAAGATTCAAATTTGCAGATAAACTTTCATGATATCCACTGGGGGTTTCCAAAAATCCAAACTCATCCAAACTCCAATCTAGAGATTCAAATTTCCAGTTAAACTTTCATGATATCTACTGGGGGTTTCCAAACATCCAAACTCCAATCTAAAGATTCAAATTTGCAGATAAACTTTCATGATATCCACTGGGGGTTTCCAAAAATCCAAACTCATCCAAACTCCAATCTAGAGATTCAAATTTCCAGTTAAACTTTCATGATATCTACTGGGGGTTTCCAAACATCCAAACTCCAACCTAAAGATTAAAATTTCGAGTTAAACTTTCATGATATCTACTGGGGGTTTCCAAACATCCAAACTCCAATCTAAAGATTCAAATTTGCAGATAAACTTTCATGATATCCACTGGGGGTTTCCAAAAATCCAAACTCATCCAAACTCCAATCTAGAGATTCAAATTTCCAGTTAAACTTTCATGATATCTACTGGGGGTTTCCAAACATCCAAACTCCAATCTAAAGATTCAAATTTGCAGATAAACTTTCATGATATCCACTGGGGGTTTCCAAAAATCCAAACTCATCCAAACTCCAATCTAGAGATTCAAATTTCCAGTTAAACTTTCATGATATCTACTGGGGGTTTCCAAACATCCAAACTCCAATCTAAAGATTCAAATTTGCAGATAAACTTTCATGATATCTACTGGGGGTTTCCAAACATCCAAACTCCAATCTAAAGATTCAAATTTGCAGATAAACTTTCATGATATCCACTGGGGGTTTCCAAAAATCCAAACTCATCCAAACTCCAATCTAGAGATTCAAATTTCCAGTTAAACTTTCATGATATCTACTGGGGGTTTCCAAACATCCAAACTCCAATCTAAAGATTCAAATTTGCAGATAAACTTTCATGATATCCACTGGGGGTTTCCAAAAATCCAAACTCATCCAAACTCCAATCTAGAGATTCAAATTTCCAGTTAAACTTTCATGATATCTACTGGGGGTTTCCAAACATCCAAACTCCAATCTAAAGATTAAAATTTCCAGATAAACTTTCATGATATCTACTGGGGGTTTCCAAACATCCAAACTCCAATCTAAAGATTAAAATTTCCAGATAAACTTTCATGATATCTACTGGGGCTTTCCAAATACCCAAACTCCAATCTAAAGATTCAAATTTCCAGATAAACTTTCATGATATCTACTGGAGGTTTCCAAATATAGTACATTTTCATCGATGGATGGAATAATTAATTAGATATTTAATGTCTCAAAATTACAGATTGTTAATCTGTGAACACCAGATGCCTCTGGATTTCTTTGTATAATTTAGCGATTTCGCACAATGGGTTCATTAATTTTTATTAATAACAAGGCTACGTTACTATGTATTTTTACTGAATTCCAATATTATCAGAATATTATATATATATATATATATATATATATATATATATATATATATATATATATATATATATATATATATATATATATTCATCATCATAACATTCCATTCTGATTGAAATCATAATAATAAATTTATTTTTGAACAATCTTTTCGAAATTGTTGATAAGAAATCCCATGGATCCCATTATAGCACTTTCGAGAATCTCAGTAAACTCATGGAATGAAATTGAGCGTGTCCCATTCGCATCTAAGGCAGTCATGAAGCGAATGAAAGAGGTTAGAATATTGATAAAAGTAATTGTTTGATAATAGTAGGCGAAGTAAACGGTCGTGAACAAACACTACAATTTGCGCGCGCGATTTATACGGGCAAAAATGTAAATGTTCTTATCTCTTTGCGTTTTTTTTTTTTCGTTACTACGCCAGAGTATTGTTGAAGTATTGAGGTAGTGAAAAAATAAACAACGGGTATATATACACTTCAGAATCTATCTAAATTATAGGCCAGTTATTGATCATGTTAACGACAATTGACAATATGGAAAAGCGTTTAAATTTTTATGTTTTTCAATCAACACTTGTTGACCTATTCCTATCTATTTCGAATAAAGGCCGGGACACACAGTCGGACGAGTGTCTGAGAGGGAAATGATACTAGAGTTTGAACAGCGTAGTTCACACCTTTCCGACACGTGTCCGATCCCAGTCCTACACGACTCCCATCATGCATCTGATCGTGCAGTCTATTCGTTTCACGGCTGCAGGTCGCGTGTCTGTTTTAGAATTTTTGCAATGTTTGTTTTTTGTTACTAAATAGAGAATATATATAACCAGATCCTGTCGATGCTTTTTTGGCAGGAATCGCACCAATTCTCAAATCTCTTGATCCCGTTCGTCTACATCCTGCTAAAGGGAAGATTTTCAATGTAGTGCCTCAGTACGAATTGCAGCAGCTTCATACGAATAACCAACAAAGAACTACCATGATCTATACGAATCCATCAACATCAGCCCGCACGTCCTCTACCTCAACACCTGTGCCTATCATATCATGAACCATATGCAGATGTATATGAACCTGCACATTTTCCAAACCATTTTGTACCAACACCAAATGCTCCAGCCATCACTGGAGAATAAGACGCCGACCTATCATTCATTAATTTGTAATAAGGTTTTCTGATTGAAATGCAATTAACGTTCCATTTTTTGTTTTCCCTTTTTCATTAGTGTACCTCAAATTCTTGGAATTGAGAAATAAATGAAACTAAATTAGTATCTTACCTCAAAAAAACCTCCAAACGGTGTCTAGAAGTAATTGCTTGTTTAAAATATGTGTTTTGCTAAGACAAAGTTTCTTGGAGTTTAAGTTCCAGCAGGTTAAACGCCGCCATCGACATTCTAAAATATTTTTAGAATGTTTTTACCTCATCCAAGAGATGAGGTAAAAGTGTAAAAAATTCTCCTTCTAGGAATCTCCTTTTCCAAGTAGAGTGTACTCAAATCTGCGTTTTCCTCTAATCTCCATGAAATTTCTTCGGTTTTCTACATCTACCTCTAAACAAAATGCCTCCAAGTCTAAATCGCAGTTGTTTAAATTTTTGCGTACGGAATCTTTCGCGATTTTAATTGAATGGGTACTGGCGAGAGTTGCGAATGTATGGAGCTAGAGCTGGAAATCGGAGCTCGGAAGCGTGTAGGACATGTGTGCACATCCTGCACCGATCTGTTCTTTGGAGCAAAATCGTATAGGATTGGTATATGACAAATGTGTCTTGTCCATAAGTCGTGAATTGATTTATGAATTTACTTCGTTAACTTCGTTAGGAATGTGTAAACTGAGGAAGCTTTCTGATCACTCAAGTTTGCAGAGTTTTTCAAATTACATTAAGTAAATTACATAGTGAGGTATTGCGAGAGAAAAAAAATTTGCCGGGACATCTGGCATCTGATATTGGCTCTTATTTGAATCTGTTTTCCTAATCCATAAGCACGCTGTTCCGGTCATTACACAGCTATCCACTTAGGGACACTTCTATTAATTGAAGTAGCATAGAAGAGAAAAATTTTTGAAATTTTTTAGCTGTGTAAATTCACTTGACATCTGTTACCATGTTTACCAATAATAAATTATCAGCTCCTCCACTCTCGCCAAGTTATTCGCAATAAAACCTAATTCGAACAAAGGAAAGATGTTCTGTTGCATTTAAAAGTGATCCATCCAAGCCGTACGATCCACGTGATAGATCCACGGATGTCTAAAAATGTATCAATTAACCGAGATCTATTTATTAAAATCCGCAGAAAATGTGAACAAAATTTAAATTGTCTTTACTGATAGATTTGTTTTCTGTCTTCTTTCTTCCTCATATCATATTATGTAGTTCTTCCATTTCTTTGTATCCAATGCTTGATCTTATATTCTTAGTTTCTGCCTGTTCTAAATTTAAATAATTTCTGGAATCTCCGAAATATTAACCAGGCCTAAATTATTTTGTCCTGTATGCATGTTTCGATGTAATACCGTTTATTTAACAACGTGTTAATTTAACTCAGCTCATTATCTGATGCTATTGATCAAGTAACAGGCACTTCTTTTTTTATACATTCACCAATTTGTGGACTAGCTCCATTTTAAATCGTGCTCTGTAATCAATCGTTATATAATATTAAAGGGATTGTTTATTTACACTTTTATGTGTTATGTTACAACGTAAGTAAATTCATTTTTCAATTCTGATTAGTTTTAGAATTTCTAGATCTTGATCTTGATTCAGAAAATTTACAAAATATAAGTCAGATAGTAATTATTCCCAAGAGCACCAGGGTTAACTTTTTTTTGCTTGGTTAAATATATTCAGATTTTTAAAACTAGCTTACAAACTTTCTACCTTCAAAATAAGTTTTTGCTTATATTCCAACATCAAAAATATAACTATCAAGTATCTTCGGAAAGTAATAGAAAAATAGTTTTCTGAAAAAATTATTCATTATACGAGAGAGGAAGATGTGAATGATTTACGGGTAATAAAAGAAATAGGTCGGATTTAACACAACGTGGAGGCAGCAAACACCAAGCGAATAATCTCACTAAATTAAGATGACAAATTAATATGGAAAAACCTAACTAAAATTATTTGGAATTTGAATTTTAGTTTTCCATTATGTGTTTGTATGTTTTGTTAACAATTTCCTAGTGATTTCGTCGTAAAATCAATCACTAAAGCTTATCAAGTGAATAATTCAATTGTTTAGTAGTGACAGTTATGTAGGGGATGCCTAAGAATTTCATAAAGGCTAAGGTGGGAATGGCACAAAAAATGTTGAGATATACTAGGTTAACATATATTCTTTCAGATTTCTAACTGGCAGGGGAACTTGTATTAGGAACAATTTATTTGTGTTCAACAATATTTTAAACCCTTTGATAATCTAGAAGCTACTTCAACGATGCCAAATTCAACCGAATGTGCTAGAAAATTATTGCTACCGTTTCCATCTTCAAGTTTAGCAAAATATGGATTTAATACCGTAAATGATTTGCTGGCAAAAAAAAAGAAATAGGCCGCATTTAACACAACCTGGAGGCAGCAAACATCAAAATTATGTTAGTATCACAAAATTCAAGTAAAAAATTATAGATAGTTGTACTTATAGCAACAATTAGACTTGCGATGCCAAGGAAACTTTTGAAGTAAGCTGTCAGTTTAATTTTTTGATTTAATTTGAAAATTGTGAACATAATAGAAGTAGCGTCACAAAAATTATTACCGGTAAATCGCGGATTCATTGATTAAAATATGAAAAACACATGTAGTTCCTTATCGGAGATGGTGTTAATGTCTGATTTTTAGAGATTGGCTCAAAAACAGAAAGAATCAACAGTGTGGTCGAATTATTTAATAATAAAAAGTATGTTACTAGCCAATTATGATGTAGACATTTCAAAATATTTGAAACTAATTACAAAGATGCTCCCGCTGAATATTAAAGGTCAAGATTGTTGTTGTATTTGGAATTGCAGTGATGTGCAGCAGCAGATAAGGATCGCCACATGTTTTATGCATATCGAAATGAAAAATTTATTAATCAGATTGTGGGTTAAAACCATTATTATAAAGTTCCCAAAACAGTAACTAATTTTCTACAATTTAAAAATGCTAACTTATATACATGTCATTAGAGAGATAAATGCTTTATTGTCAAAAAATTGTCAAAATTTGTAGAAAAAAAATTGCGAAAACTAAAAAACAAACATGGAATTAACTAAATAAAGATAGAAGTACAATGAAATTTCAATAAACAGAAGGAAACTACAATGAATAATTGGTCCATAGCAAAATTAAACCAGTATGCAATATGTTTGTAATCGGAGTTGAATATTATTATTAGAATGGTTTACAGAGTAGAAGACACTTTCTAGTGAATATGCTCTCAAATTATTATAAAATATTGAGCCCTTAATTAATTCTGAACGTGGAGTAAGTAGGTAAAGGTGGTGCTCCGCGTTCCGTGCTTACCAAGAGTCAGAATTTTTAATCTTTTAAAGAAGTCCCTGCAGTGAGCCTTGCTGTTTAGTCCGAGTAAATATCTAACAGTTCTCTTTTGTAGTTTGAAGATTCGCTTAAATTGAGTCACACCACACCACGTTAGAAATAGCGAGACAGAGAAGATTAGAATCGCACCAAGATATAAGGTATCGTCTGTAAATAGACATATTTTACCACTGATCTCTAGATAGGTGATTTCGTTTATAAACAAAAGAAAAAAATAAGGCCTACTACTGAACCTTGGGGCACTCTACATTCCAATGGCTTGCTAGAAGACATCGTTGTATCAACCCTTAAAAGCTAACTTCTGTTAGTAATTTTATTTGTCATATTAAGGAAATTTTACTTCTTTGTACATATGATAAAATATTCTAAAATTGAATATCTACCTTTGCTAATGTGTTTATACAATATCTGCGAAAAAAGTATCAATTTTTCCCATTTTCCGTCACAGAAAAATATCGTATAATCAATATTTCCACCTTTAAAATACTCCCAATTTGCGCTAGCACCTTTTCCAATCGTTGATCCACTTCTTAAATTCAACCCTTAGGTTAAGCTTCTATAATGATCGAAAAATATACAGAACTATGTCTGTCGAGGATGTAGATGTGTAAAATTATTACAGTATTGTTTCTTGGACAAAATGTCAGGAGCTGCGAAAACCATTAATTCTTTTTCTAAAACTGCGGGCGTTTTTCTTGGATTTTTTCATGCAAGCTGACAACTGAGATTTCAAGATAAAAAAATTCCATTGAAACTGAACATATTCAATGGAACCTTCAGGTTTGATTATATTTATCGAATCATTTGCTTAGTTTTGACGTTTTGTCATCTGTTCAAGTAACTGTATGTTGGTTCGTCTCCCTCTACAAAAATTTGTAAAACTCGTAAATTCTTGTACAAATTATGACCGATTTGCTATAGGACTTTGTTAACATTGTACAAACTTTATTTCATTTTTACCCAAAATTCTGTTGAGAAATAAAAATCAACGAGCTCATAAAAATATGTCGAACCATCCGTCTAGCACGAACAAATAAATAGTCAAACACTGAAAATTTTAACGAGTTTCTGCGGCAATTAAAACTGTGGAATTTATTCATTCCTGCTGTTTTCTAAACACATCTCGTATATTCATAATAATTATTATATTATAAAATCTACTTCAAGTTTTATTTTTTACACTCTATATTATACTAATCATTATACAATTGAATAATAAGCAGCATGGTAAACTACGAATTTAATCATCTGAATTTTTACATAAAGTAGGTGTTTACATTCTCCTTTGACTTCAAAATCTGATCGTGCTCAAGCTTGAAGTGCAGTTAAAGACCACCTTGATATAAGGGCCAAAGGTGTCGGCGTTTTTAACTTTCAACTTGGCAGTTAATGATTGGCAGTAATGCCAGTAATTATATGTTAAATAGTGTACGCCTGTATTAAGATATTATTAAGTATTATGTAGTCACTGAAACTTTGCTAATGAATTAACTCGGATAATAATCTCGAGAAATCTTTGGGAGGTTCAATTATTAAATGAAGCTCATTAT
The DNA here is from genome assembly GCF_026230105.1 of Diorhabda sublineata. NCBI lineage: Eukaryota > Metazoa > Arthropoda > Insecta > Coleoptera > Chrysomelidae > Diorhabda > Diorhabda sublineata. The sequence continues at coordinate 11,174,487 of NC_079479.1, forward strand.
AACTCGTTTGGGGCACCGGAGTGTGAAATATCCATTTTGAATGCGTTATACAATATTTATTCACAAATTAACCGTATTTTCTACTGCAAATGAACATTTGAAAATATATGGATCGTCCTTGAATATATTTTCTTTTGATCTTTTCTATATACCGAGTGCTCCAATTTCGAGGTAGTTATATCTTAAAAACAAAAGAAATAAATTTGAATGTTTTCCTCTAATCTACAGCTTTGCCACAACTATTACTTTGATCTTTCTAGAATTCAGTGATATGTGAATTTGAAACACCCGGTATCCTCAATATACAGAGTAAGTTCTATGTATGGAACGCCTTGATTCAGAAAGAGCTTGTACGATTTTTTTAAATTTTCGTGTGCAAGAGTCTTGTGATACGACTGGTATTATGGTGGTTTTTACATTGTTGTCAGATCTTTCTTTTTTCCGGAATAGAAATAAACTCTGTTATTTCTTATATTTCGTGTTTTTAGAAATCCTTAAGGAATACTGATTATTTTTTATGTAATATTCTCTATACTTTACTAATATTATATCATAGTTTATTTCTGAAATCATCTGAAATATTTTAGTTAGAGTAATAAATCACTTAATGGAGTCTATAAATGGACATGAATTATCAAAATTTCCCGTACGATAGAATGACAAATGTCAGAAGCAAACCTTCATCGAGAGATATCGTGAATATGCAATGTCCCTACTAAGAAGAGTAACTACCTAACTTCAACACTATCAAAGAGGGATCTGCCGTGATAAACATTGTTCGTCGTATAATTGGAATACATTATGTCATGTACAGCTGAGTGACCAAGATCCGGAATACATTATAGGACTTTACATTATCCCTGAAATCTCGTACGTATCCTCCCAAGAAAGCAACGAGACAGAGAGCCTTGCTTTGCGGTCTTCGACGAAACACAAAAGGCGTTAGCAGCATCGAATCATATGCGAACATTAGCAAATCAAACGGGATACCACAAAATATTACGAAACTAGAAACAATTTTATATTCACCTACGAGAATATCACTATTTTAGAGGTATTTCAACTGAAAGTAATTATTAAAAAAATCATAAACAAATTAATTTTTGAGTGAATTAGCAATTTTGTTGAAAATTATTTTATATTACACAAATTATCAATGTCATCTCTTATATGCATTATTTGCTTACAAATACGGAAAATATCACAGGAATCGTTAGGAATGACGTTCAATTTCAAAGAGACGATCTATATTTGGATCGAAACCAGAAAGTGACATCGAAGATGATTTCCACTAATATGGATGTAGTACAACGCTTGTAATAGAAGAAGTTATCTCATAATACGATGATGTTGGCGATTTACTATTATCAAACATTTCACTCGCCAGACAGAAGAAGTTTCAAGAATATTGAATTGTCTACAAAAATAATATAGTCAGAAATTATACTTATACTTTTTCTAAAAAAACTGACAGCATAAAATATTGAAATAAACAGATTACATCCGGCATAAACTAAGCCCAAAGCCTCCTAACTTCACAAGAAGAATCATGATTCACACATGCCAAATATAGATGATTCCTAAGTGAATAATAAGCTTATCACAGAGAAAATCCTTCCGAATTATCAGCTACAGAACAATGAAAAAAGCATTGAAGAAGAAGGTAGATAGGGGTAAAACCAATTATTAGGACAACTTACAGGAGCTAAGACATGCAAATAATCTCCTGGAAAATTATAACCAGAGAAGATTTGATGAATTCATCAGCTTTAGCAATACCAACCGGACTCCGGAGCACTGTCTCCTCAGTGGGCATCTGAAGACGCTGGAATTAACAGATAATACAGTGCGCAGATTTTGTTGAGTATTGAACGACAACTTCATCCACATTCTCTGAATGTATAAGACCCAACGTAACTCTAGAATATTACACTAGGGATCTTATGAAATAGAAGACGAAGATCTCTGGCAGGAAAAAAGAAAAAGGGAACACAAAATTCTAATAAATATGCCAGTTTATCTACAAACTAATAACAATATCACTTGTTATGTTGTGATGTTAGGTCATTTGAAATTTACAATGGTGAATGAAAATATAAACAACAACCTTCAGGTTTATTCCTAATTTGGTTTTATGGTCAACTAGAATTATCACATGATAGAAGAATCTGAGACCATAATTACGATACTTATATTGTTATCCAATATATATTATGACAAAAAAAAAACTTTCACTTTGTACCAAACGAGAACAGGGAAGAGCAAGTTGTTGAAAGAAGCTACTATGAAAAAACTGAATAGTAAAACATACCACGAGTTAAGTGGACAGTTTTGACATGTATCTTGATTTGCGATCAATACCAGTATGTCTTTGTTTATTTTTTACATGTACTTTCCAATATTTACTCACAGTTAATCTACGATTTGCATTATCCCATCTTGTTTTCCCTCATAGATTCACTTTTCATGGACGTCCTTAACACTTTTCATGGACGTCCTTAACGTGGATCTTATGACCACTTTTTAATGCACTAGCTAATTTTTCTACCTTCCGAATTGCAGAAGAAGAGTCTTCGTATACTTCCAACAATAATTTCAAAATTTGGTTTAGCTACTTTCCAAAAACTAATGATTTTATCACTGCTTTTCAAATGAACAGTAATAATATGAAAATAAACGAATGATTTTATTGATAAATATGAAACTTCAGGGAAGTTGATGAGGACATAGACTTAGAGAAAACTGTTGGAGTGAAACTATTAGATCCATCACTTATAAAAGAACAGAACTAATTGAAAAGCCAATTCTTTTGCTCAATATTTTGTACCTAATTGCTCTATTGGTCGGCGGTTTAAACTATAAAATGTTATATAATATAATAATAAAATATTATTGCAAAAGTAACAGTTTTGGTATATAATATGAAGTTGAATACAGCAGAATTATCGAGCTCTAATATGAAAAAATTTCAAAATATCCCTGTTTTAAAGAGCAAGAACTCTAAATACTGGTGCTCATTGCAGCCTGTATTATCACTTTGGAGTAATGCTGTGGCCTTTCTTAGTTTTTCTTAGGGTGTTTTCGAAAACCAGTACCAAAAGTTCAACTTATCCATATAAAGTCATATAGACAAAAGTGCGCCTTGCCTTTGAATAAAGTACTACAGCAAGTTTTGATAGTGTTAAGTAAGTATCTGCAAGAACAGAGTGTATTCTTTCAGGATTCATGTTAGAACCTTCGCAACCCATGTCTCATCAACCGAAGATGGAGCCAAAAGAAGGTGATAATGGGGTCGATATAGACAACGAAGGACGCTTGTTTTTGTTAAACCCACCAACACGTTTTCAACCGACAAATAACTTCATTGTAACTGATTTGCTTCCTCAACTTGCATTATGTGTAAATTCTCATTTTCACTACTTCGCGTGATATTTGATGAGTGAATAAGAAAGATCTTTCAGAACATCTCGTATTTATAGTGAAGTATGAAGACTGAAATAATTGGGACACGAGATAAGTTGAAGAAATAAAGAATACCGTTAATGCCGCTGAGGAACAACCATCTTTGAAACTATGGTTTTTAATTCTTTTTGTTATTCAGTTAATACACGTTCCTCTTTGATCGAAACAACAACGAATAACTTCATATTTTAGCTGAAAACTATCGACAAAGTATCCATATATTGACTCTATTGACTCCTCTGCCCCCGTCGAATGACACGTTAGAGAATATACGATACAAAGACATTTTGTGTATCTGCGGACAGGAGACAAGAGACAAGAGAAGGAAAGAGTCGGAACTATACAATGGCCTCGTATCTGGAGGTCACGCCGTTCTGGCCTGGCACTGAGCCCCCATAGGAACTAATTACAATGTATGATTAATTATCGGACTACTGCAGACTAAGGATGGCTCGTTCATTCGAAGCTAGTGTATGTCGGCCAAGTCAAGTCAAGACCGACGTCTTAAATGCACACCCTTGCCAACCCCACATCTTCTTAGTTTCTCTTTGCCGAGCTAATGTCACAAAATGACCTTAAAGGGTGAAGTAGCCAGATCCGGTCCCCGAACGATTTATTTCCCTTGATGACGGAGGTGTTTGTTTCAATAGAATTCTATCCCTCATGTTTATATCATCGATTCTATGTAAATTATGCCTCAAAGCATCTTGCGAGATTTATTCACTGTCTTTTCAAAATAGAAACTGATTTATGCTGTATATAATGATATGCTCAATAAACAAGCACATGCAAATTTAAAATTAGGATTAAGTAATTATCGATGTTTTTACAACGTTGAAAAATGTGACAATTTAGAAAATCTCTTTACTTTTACGTACGTAGAATAATATAAAGAAAATAGACCACACTCATAACTTCCTTGAGATTTTTCACGATAATTGATTGTGTGTTTTACCAGTCAAAGGATTTGCGTACCTTAATGTTTTCAGAGGTTTTTTCTTGGTAACTGCACTGTCAGAACTAGTTCAGGAAATGTACACTGATGCGCTCTTTCTAGCACTAGGTCTAGAGTCAGTTCAGCCAGTTCAGTGCAATAAATGTAATCTGGAAACGGTGGTACTACATCTTCGTCTTCGAACGAATGTAAAATATCGAAAAGTACTAAATCGATATCGAAAAGTACTAAATTGACCTGACCATCTTTTACTTTGAAAGTTGCAGTTGAGAGAAGAATGGATGAATTGTAATTATTTTGTTGATAATACATTGAAATTGTTTGTAATAGAATATTTGAAGAATCTTGAGAGATAGAAGAATTGTTAGTCACTGCATGACTGTTTGATTAGTTTAGAATTGCAATGATTAACTTGTTTTATGTTTGTAATTAAAATTATGTGATAACGTCTTGTGATTTCGTCTGCATTCCTCACAGAAACCTAAATTGCACGTTTTTTCAAATGCTCTATTCTTAGTTTCAACATAATTAACGTACTACTAACTAACTAACGTAGTTCTTTTACCTTGTCCCATCTATCATTGATGCTTAATTCCAAAAAGTCATTAAATGTATACTGACTGTGACCGTGTATTTTTGGCGATTTGTAGACTTGAACATTTGATTGATTTTAATTAGTGTGTTTTTTACTTTGAGAATGAGGTTTTCCCATTTATTTTGAGTAATTTTAGCAAGTTTATTGTAAATGATATGAATAATAGTCAAATTTCGAAGGGCTTCTTTGGAAAGCTCCATTCCTTTAAGTGCTGTGATATGTTTTGAAATGTCTCTACTTAATTTCTTGATTTCATGAATCTAATTATAGGATTAATATTGAAAAGTGCTTTAATATGGATATCGATCGGGAATTTTTTTTATCAAACTTCTCACAAAGTTTTTGCCAAGCTCTCTGATAGCCTTGAGATTTATCAAATCCAGAGATGACCCATTTTGCATTCACTTCTAGAGCAGCATTTAATAAAGACAATGGAATTGCCCAGTATATTGAGAATAAATACAGGTATGAATTAAAAAAAAAACTGTAAACAGTTGACAAAGCTACTCAAGATTTTATACGTTGGGAAATTTAGTAGTTTATATAAGGAGAAAACGGTTGCGGCATTAGAAGTAATACAGCAAAAGGTAGCAAATTATCCAGAATACAATTACACTAGGTTAGAAACATTGTGTCAAGTTTTGTCAGCATATTGTTTTAAATACAAAAAACTAAATAAACGGATGGCAATAATTGAATCGTCAAGGATAGTTCGATGGCGACAAGATTATTTGCATGAGATAAAAGACTACCGAAGTTGTAATGGACGAATGGTGTACAAAAAGGGTACAGTACATGTCTGGTACCCTGCATCACAGGTAGGTACATTTTACTCGTCTATTTACGTTTTAGAATCAAATCAAACTTGTCGGCAAGGGTTTATATAATCTACAATAGATTAGAATTTTAAATACCATACTATAAGTAAGAGTAAAATTGAATAAAAATCTAGTTAGTTCTTAAAATAACTAATTTTCACAATAAATGCAGGTTCAAACCAAAAAATCACTAAAAACAACACAGTAAACAAAGCTGAAATTTAACTTTTAGTCCGGTCAGTTATTCACGTTATGTCGATGTCTCTTTTTACGATTAATACTGTTAATTCAAGGAAACCAACACGTATGTCTTGTAGTTCATCTTGTGAAGAAGACAATCGATCGTATGTTATTATATTTCCATTGTAGTATGTAGATAATATGTGTTCGATATATCGTAGATTGAGTCACGTGATGAAAGAGCTCCACCGTTCCTACTAAATATGGAATGTGAAATATTTGCAAGAAATATCTAGTATGAAGCTTAGTATAAAGAAATATATCAAAATATTCTATTATCAATTGAAGTAGTAATTGTTACAAGTAGTTATTCATTTCTGTGAAAGCAATTCCTTCCTTATCCTTTTTTTCTGCTTGTCCAGTTCTGGGTTGTAGGTACTTTCGAAGAGATTTTATTTTTGCTTTGACTTCAGCCGGAATCTTCCAACTCCATTTCATCTGAAAGTTTCTAGAGTGCCGAGTTTGTTTTTGTATAAATGGTTCAACAAACATTCTTTTTTTCTGTGGGCTCCAACAAAAAACATTTAAATCATCGCTCCATTTTTTTGTTGGAATCTCGAAATTTGAATCGCGAAACACAAAACGTAACAAAAGGCACGTGTACTGTCTGGAACTGGAGGTCCAACTGGACTGTAACGCCTCCTGTGATTCACACGATTCCACGTGTCACGCTAGCTTGAATTTTCGGTGGTGAGGGAAACTGGGCTGACCTGAAAGCTACTCATGAGGCAGTCGGCTGAAGTGACTTTTTTTCACTGGACGCCAGTGGAGTTCATACGAGGCCTGCTACTGGCACCAGCGAGCTGGCGCCAGTCAACTGGACCATCTACTGGCTTCGTGTAAATGCGTCCTAAGAGAAAAATTAAACTTAGGACGAAGCAGCAGTACTATTAGGATATTAGTAAAGTAGTATGCCAAGTAGAAATTTTTCAATAGAAACACTGAGAAAAGCACAGTTAATTGAATATTACCCATATAGAATGCATTTTCCAACAGTTTCTTGGCAAATAGTTTGGAAAATTGGGCTGGTAACACGATGTTACTCACTTCCAGGACGTCCCGGATTTCAACGGCCAATCCTAACTTGTCACGCGTCCCACAACAAAGTGAAAAAATTGGAAAAATTAAATGAAAAGTTACATAAAATGTTTTAATAATTATATTATCCCGCAACAAAGAACATTAATATTGGCGTCATCACCCCAGCACGTCATGTCATCCATTTGACCAATCGTTACCCAGTTCAGTTCACAGCAGTCAACTTATGCTCTAACCGAGTGATGTTGTTAATTTATATACTGTTTGAGTAGGTGTGGGGTGTGTTTTAGAAAGTTTTTTCTTTTATAAATTGAATTTAGGCTATCGATACTGCTGCTATACTCTTCATACATACAATGAATTATGAAAAAAAAAAAGAAAAGTTGTAACACTGAAGATATGCCAAAGGAAGAGTTGTGCGTGTGAATAGCTTAAACCATGTAAGGTAGTGTTTGCGATGCCTCATGCATATATTGCAATAAAGATTTTTCTATTGCTCATGAAAGCCGTAGCCATGTTCTCAACATTTACAAAGTGGAGATCCCAGAAGAAATATTAATTATATCAATACTAAGCTCCAGATAATACACAAGGTTATTTGTTTAACCTTATGTTTCTTTATTTCTTATCCCGCTCTTACTTTTGGGAGAGGAGGGTAGATTGTCCCGTATTCAGCACCCAAGAATCTTGAAAAACCTCTTATGAATTACAAATGTTGATGAAATATTTCCAGGATTACAAAAAATATTATTGTACTAATAGAAATAAGTTTCATTAGAAAATTAATTCTCCTTGTTCAATAAGACGTTCCATTAGTTTTACTTTCGAGTGTACATGTCTTGTACAAACGTCTGAAATATATTCGGAGTATACCTTACACGGGAACAGAGTATGGAAGGGGTAAATAACATCAGTCAGTATGGAAATCAGTGTGTGTATATGTGCTAGCTGCTGGTCCAAGGATATATATTTGAATAAAGGAGAAATAGTGTTGGATCATTTACTCCAATGGCGTATGTAGAGGATAGCTGGAGATATTTTCCGAATGAATTCTATTAATATATTCAACTAAAAAGTTATTTTTTACGGGGAAAAATTGAAAAGTAAATTCCACAAAAATTTTTCCCGAATTTTGAGAAATCAATAAGCCAGCTTAAGATACCTGAAAATATCCGAGTTCCGAATTTTGGGGGGTCTAGATGGGGCCGAAAGTCGGAATTTTCGGAGAACCTCAATTGGGGGTGTGTAACTTTTTTACGTTACATGATAGCAGAAAAACGGAAAGTACGTTTTAAGGACAAAAAAATATCCATAATCCCATGGACAAAGTTTGGGGGGATTCATGGGGGAAAGTTCGTAGGAAAAAATTCCTAAGCGCCTTGACATTCGTATATGGTAATATTGAATTCCCCCCACTTTGCGAGGGTGCCATATACGTGATTTAATTATTTCAACATTTTTGGAATCTTGTAGATTTTTCGTATTTGACATATTGAGAACGTCATGTTTTTTATTTTCGATATTAAGGGCGAGGGTAAGCTTCGCTTGGTGGGGAGCATGATATTTTTGTCAAAACAATTCAAGCCCTTCATCAAGAAATATAACTAGGTACGTAACCAAAAATTTCGGTACACCTACTACAAGAAAAGAAATTTTAGATTCCCGCCAAATCATTACAAATTTGTTAATGCTAGTGCTTTCATATTACAATTCCATAATTTTTTAAGGCGCTCCAACAGTATTATGAGGGGTAACGGGGCGAATAGAGACCTTTTGATAATTCTACTGTCCTAAATCACGTCTACCTCAGCCAAAGTAGTTTGCAGAGATGATAGAAATAATAGTATTCGTCTTGCAAGATAAACTTATATTTCTTTCCATAATAAAAAATCGTTTTCGTATTATTTTTCTCATTTTTTGCTATTATTTTCGTGGTAAATATGAAGATTTTGAAATTTATTTATCAATTCTTCAAGTATTATGTCAGTTTGTGTATTATCGACATCTAATAAATATGCTGAGATCTGATTTATCTCCCAAATCTTCCATGGTAAATTAAGAGCTGTTATTTTTTTCTGTGTACCTTTTTATTTGTGCCTTCGCTGAATCCATCATCGGAATTCTGGTAAAACTCTTTTTTCATCAGATGAATAAAGTTTAGAGCCATTTTTAACAATTTGCAAGATATTATACTTCAAATATTTGTCCATCTGCTAACCAAAAAATCATTTTCCGCGAAGCTATAGAATTGCAAATCACTTATTGGTGGAATAGTGATATCTGTGATCGGTCTATATTACGTTTTATATAATTTGGCTTGTTTAATTTCGTTTCATCTCAAACGTTTTAATATATTTTTGGTAATAACTTATATGAGCATAAACGAATTTGTTTAGAGAAGATATTCGTAACTAAAACAAAGTTATGAAAATTCCATTCAGTGTTGGAGCAGATTCTTTTGCTGTTTTTCCCTCTCAAAGTTATACAGCTTGTTGGATGTTGCTATAATCTTTCATTATGAATTTAGCATAAAATTTATCAAATTCTATAACACCTTCTCATGATTCGCTTTCATATCTACCTGATACTAATTCTAATTTACCCAGTTTCTTCTTTATTCTCGTAGTTTTAGCAGAGCTTCGCAGTACAATTAATGACATCAAAAATAAACATTAAAAATGTTTTCGAGTCTACCCGCAGGGCTTAATGCAAGGACTTCTTTAAAAAGATTAAAAATTCTGACTCTTTCTTCCTTATTAATCTTTGGACCTGTTTGCCTAATTCGTAAGCATGCTTTTCCAATTTTCACGTTCAGAATTAGTTAAGGGCTCAATATTTTAGAATGCAAAAAAATGCACAATCACTTGCTAATTGAAATAAAATCGATATCATCTTTTCCCGCATTTCGCAATAATTTGAGGGCTTAATCTTTTTGTATATGTTTCTTTATTTAGTTATTTTTATGTTTATATTTCTTAGTTTTCGCAAGCTTTCGTCTACAAATTTTTTGACCATAAAGCATTTCTCTTTGTCTCTCTCTCTCCTACATTATAGCACTTAAAACATATAGATATAGAAAGAAAACCACATACTCAATTAATATTTCTCATTGTTTTTGTTTAATAAAGAGGAAAAAAAAGTAGTCGCAAATTGTGGACTCTACATTATAGAAATAAAGAGCAAAAACTTTAAGCAGCTATCGTAGATCCTCCACTAACTATCAAAAATCGAAAATATAGAAATTAATGCAGTAGACACAGTTACGAGATTACCTATTTCGTAAAATAGTTGGAAAAAATTGAACATTTATGAAAATGTTCAATTCCGTTCCTCTAGAAAGCACACTGTGAAAAAAGTTATTATGAGATGAAAAAAGAGATTCTTAGCTGTCACCGTCTATACTGATATTACGAAATTGAGTCGAGAAGATGAAGGTTTTGAGCTCGTGTGAAGCACTAGTGAATGAAACGAAATTTGGATAGTAGTTGACATTATCGATAGAGCGAAGTTTGAACAAAACACAGAATATAATTTTTTTCATGACAATAAATACTATATATTTCATAAGACTAAGGAGAAGTTTCAATTGAAATTTCATTCCCCAATTATCAATGGATTAGCCGCAAAATGTGAAGTTTCATCCCATCTTATTATTTACAACTCTCAACATATTGAATAACTCTTTTTGATACGGGATACATATTTCGAAAAGTATTCAATACAAAAATGCCTTATATGATATATGTTAAATTTGTATCAAAGAAATTCATTGGTAAATAATCCTTGAAAAGCTGATTCACATTACATAAATTATTACGACCGCATCATTAGAAATATTTTTTCAGTTAACCACCTCAATTTATGAAGCGGAATTTTACAAAAAAATCTGTATTCATTAGATCAACATCTATCGACATTTTGTTTGGCCAGCACTGGTTTTTATATAACCAACGTATTCATATGTATTTGATATTGGAATTCTCTCGCATTGCACAGAATCTTGATCATCAAACAATTCCATCCTCTGGGATATGTTACCACACAAAGTTTAGATAGTACATCATCTGTTTCATCTCTAGGACTTGTTGAACCTCTCAAGTAATTTCATACAGGGTAATTGATATGTAATGGGTAGAATTATAACTACAATTTCATATCCAGTAATGATATTTTCGTTAACTTTAATTGGGGCTCCTTGGTGAGGTACAGAATCTATTGAACGGCTACTATTCCAGGAAATTACTTGAAAATTGGGTATGAATTACAAGCTGTGCCATACATTTTCTCGCTTCTTGAAAATAGATCGTATAGATGTAAGAGTTGTACTTAAAACTTCATCTCTAGTGAAAAACTTGATATGGGATTTGATTTCACGAAAAATCTTCATCGATACGATGTTCTAACATTTTGGTAACTATTAGTTTCATCCAAATGTTTGTTTGTTTGTAACTCTCCTTTTGACTAAGAGCAAGTAGCTCTTTTTAGAAAAAATTCGTTCGACAAAGGATTGGAACCTCCTTGTTGGAAATTAAGTACTCCGACAACCTTACAACCACATTTTTTAGTTTTATGTGCTTTAAAAGCGTGTTTTTTCATTTCTTTATAGTATATTCATTCAACCACAGTGACATTATTTTGAGAAGTTACAAAGAGACAGCATTGATACACGAAGTTGGCCCAACTTGTCATAAATCTAAAAACAGTTTACCTGTGGTGGCAATAATTGTTCCAAGCAAATTGATCTCGAGGAGAGTAGATATAACCTCTAAGCAGTCCAGACTAATATCAGAGTTTTCTTGAAAGTCCAGTCTACACGAATAACCTAGAACAGTACTCCAATTCTTCAAGGAATTGGTAACAAACCCATCATTAAATGCCGAAGAGATTTCAAAATTCTGAGAGCCAAATTTTAGCAATCTTATCGATAAGATAATAGCCACTTTAAGTAATAATTTTGAATTCTATGTTCTTCATTTTAAATGAGCATTGTTCCAATGCAATAAGTTCTCTTTTTTCGTGGCATTTTTGAAAGTGCAAAATTTATTGCCGACCCTGTAGTTTTGGTCAAGATATACCACAATATAGTAATAATAATGAATCGTTCATTATTTATTATTTATCACAAAATATCAATGTTTATAGGAAGATATATGGAAGGTTTGTGTTAGGTCGATTGATCCATGCTTCACACTAAAATGTTCACTTGAGGGACAATTTCTTTTATCGTCAAATTATTAAACGTGACATCATCTAACTTAACCTGATGGCAATAGCCGAATAACTTAATTCAATAAAATTAAGAATTGCTATTTATATTATGTGATTTAACCCGTAACGCGACACGTGGGTCAGTGAGACCCATACGGGAAATTTTGTTGTTTATGTCATCTGTACACTTCTAGCTGCCAAGTAAATTGAATCTAGTATACTAGTGACAGCCACGGAGAGTATTGAGATTTCCGCCATTACTAATTTTACAGGTAAGGCATTTTTTTTCAAATTACCGGGTTTGTCAGACCCACGTGTCACAGATGCTATACTTTTTTTTGTACTATGGCCTGCACTCCGTGGTCTACCTTTTCACATCCCTTGTTATTAAGCTTTCTACCATTAAACTAAATTTGAAACTTTAAAATAATATGATATAGGGTTAATAGAATAATATTACCTTTGTAGAATCAGGTCAATATTTATCAACAAGTAACTTTTTTCTATGCAGATGGACAAGCAAATATTTCGGGTTACGGACCCAAAATTTTCTTTCGATATACGAAGACTGTTCGCACAGGAAAATCAGAATGAAGAGGATCACCACTCTTGCGACAGTGGAGAAGCTCAGTTAACACGTGAACCTGCTGAGGTCACACTACGAGATTCCCCACGTCCAGGTACGAGTACTCAAACTGATCCAGGTCTTTCTCATGATCATCTAATCCATTCATTTTTGGAGTCTGAAGATGACTCAGATTTCTTACCAAATCTTAGTGAGTTAAAAGATGCGAGTCTGATTCCACTCAAGCTCAAGTGGTTCCTCCAGCATGTCGTCCCCCAGAGAAAATATAGAACTCCAAGAATAGAATGAAATGAATTTCTAAAGGACGTAGGAGAGTGGGAAGGCCACCATTTTCTAATATTTTGAAATGTAAGCTACCAGAGGTTACACAATATGCACCGAGAAAGTTGGGAAATTCTCCATCGATATTTGGTGTCTCTTTATTCGATTCAGACATGATGGAAGATATTATTGAACTTACAAATCTACATCTTCAACGAACAAGAAACAGAATTGGTGCAGCAAATATTAGAAATTATTATGATATATCGGAAAATGAACTGCGTGCAGTTCTTGGGGTTTTTCTGTTCAAATCAATTTACAAATCGAATAAAGAAGGTACAAAATCTTTATCTGACACTGTTCACAAATGGCGTCCTATATTTCGAACTGCCATGTCATACAAAATGTTTATCGCAATAAAAAAAGCGTTGCGCTTCGACGCTTCGAAGTTGTTTATAATATTAGCGATCGATGTACCATCGATGAAAAATTGCTTCCATTTCGAAGACCTGCTAAATTCCGGGTTTATATGTCCAATAAACGGCATAAAGGGTCGGATGGCAAATATTTAGCTGATAGCGATAAAAAACTTTTGATACCTACTCATGTTCTGCTGTCTGTCTCAAAACCAATTCTGGGAAGGAACAGAAATATAACAGCAGACAATTGGTTCAGTTTGATACAGGCAGCAGTTGAGCTAAGGAAAGGGGAATAACATACGTGGGTACAATGAAAAAATAAGTGGAAGTTGCCCCCCGAATTCACCCAAACAAAAGGAAGACCACTGAATGATGTTTCATATGGTTTTTCTCTCTGGACAGTAAAAGGTAAAACTAAAAAAAATGTGAAACAGGAAAGTCGGAAATAAATGTATTTTACAACGAAACAAAAGGAGGAGTTGCTGCCCTGGATTTCAAGTGCAGTATGTATTCCAACCCAGCGCAGAGACCAAAGATGTCCCCTTTCTGTATCCAGTGTTATATGGCGACTATCAATTCTTTTATTGTACATAAATGTTCTACTGAGAGTAAATTGGAACCAAAGTTCAACTTTATAGGAAAGTATGCACGTCAGTTAGTTGGACCGCACTTGAGAGACAGACTCGAAAATAAATTTATTAATAAAGATGTAAAGGGGTGGATGCGAAAAGTATTAGGCTTAGGTGAAGGTATCGTACCAGTTGGAACCTTTTGTGGAAGGTGCACTAAAAATATAAACAATTAAAAACATTGTTATTGTAAAATATTTAAAATTATAGGAATCTTCTGGAAAATTTTAGACATTGAGGAGATAAGACTGATATTTCGTCCGTGAGAAAAATTACAGAAAGAAAACAGAGTAATGAGTTGTATATTAAGACCTTCAATGCCAAATACCTTGTTTAAATGTCCAAAACTAATAAAGAATTTACAGATGGACAAACTTTGTTATTATGAAAGATTTACATATCATCTTTTGATTGAGAATCACTTTCAAATTGATTAACAAAAAAGTTATCGATTTAATCAGTATTAGCAAAAGTAGTAGCTGTCTCAAAATTTCAAAATATCAAATAATATACAATTCTTATATCTTAGAAACGTTCATAGGTGTTTAATTTTTTGTCAGTCAGTATATAAAATCAACAAGTTACTTTATTCACTAATTATTTTTAACGAAATCCCTTAAAGAAACTTCGACAACATAACTACTCGTGTAGCTTCACAACTTCAAAAATTCATAACTTCGAACATAAACAAGTTATTTTTATAATAGGCTGAACAATGATAGTAAAGATGTGGACACCACAAGAGAAAGCTCATGGTTCATAGAGACGAAATCAGATACACAGGTTCAACGGAACTTGAGGAAAAAATTCCGAAGAAACTCACCATCCAGACTCTCCATCCGTGTATGGCACACAAGCTTCATGAGCACCGGATCAGTATTGCATAAAAGTGGAGCCGGACGACCCAGCGCAAGTCCAGAAAACGTGGAGCCAATACGGCAAACATTCCCCAGCACAATCTGAAAACTTCAAGCTACAATCCACAGGATTCTTCATAAATCCACAGGATTCTTCATAAACAGTTGCTTCGGGCACTGTTACCAACAGATCGACCAAAACGTGTGGAATTTGCAGTAGAAAGTTACAACGTATTGAGAATGATGAAGATTTCATGAAAAAGATGTGATTCGGTGATGAGGCCACGTTCCATGTGTCTGGTACAATAAACCGCCAAAGATACATGTGTGGTGTGGGATTATGCACAACAAAATAATTAGTCCTTTCTTCTTCGTGGAAACCACTGTTACTGGCTGCGTGTACCTGGATACGCTTCAAAACTTTGCTATTCCTCACTTGGAAGAATTACAGCCGATTGTTTACTTCCAATAGTGGTGCACCACCACATTGGTTGACAGCAGTTTGGGAATACTTCAACGAAATTTTTCCCAACCAATGGATTGGACGGGTTGGCCCAATTCCATGGCCACCAAGGTCTCCGGACATAACACCCCTCGACTTCTTCTTGTGGGATTATTTAAAGGACATTTTTTACCGGACACCGGTTAATGACATTGATGACTTAAAACGCCGCATTAGTAGTATACTAAAAAAACTTAGTTGCAGTAATACTTGCAAAAGTCAGAATATAAATATCTTGTTTATTTTTATGAATTTTTGAAGTTATAAAAATAATTTTGGAATACCCTGTATTTACCCGGTACGGTAACTAAGAAAAGTTGAAGTGAGTCCCTAAGGAGATAATTGAGAGTGTGATAATCTGTTTCCAGCGTTGCTAGTAGGGCACAGGTTGAGTGAACGAGATGAGCGTTAAAGTTAAGTGTAATAAGTAGTTTGTACAACTAACTAGAGAGGCTATTACTTAGTTGGTAATAACGCCGTAATGTTAGTGTTCTTGTACAATAACGTCGATCACCACCCTTCGTTCGACCGTTTAATACCAAAAGGATATGATCGTGGTCTATATATGTGAGGTGAAGCGATTATTAATCTTTAAATAACGAAAAACATTTTATAATAAATGATAAACTATTTTTAAATTATTGGATGGATTAAGACAACTAATATTAGGTAATTAAAGTACAAAGTTGCATACAACTAACTTTGATGTGGTTTGACATTCAGTTTTACACCAAAAAGATACCGTTTTCGGCATATTTTGATTTGAAAATTATAAAGAATATCAAAATGAAGACTAATAAGATAAAATTAAATTTAATTAAAGTAAGTGGACAAAACGTCCTTCGTTTTCACGAATATATAAAACTATTCTATCCTAATGGATCCAATAATATTATAATATCATATCATCTATAAGGTCTATAAGGTCACTAAAGTGATGTCAAATCCTATCTTTCAGTTCTTGGTGAATTTACCTCTATAGTATGGGTTTTCTAATAGGGACTTGACAATTTTGAATTCAGTTTGTGATCACACCTTTTCATTTAACATCGAACTGTCACTGTCAGTTTATTAAGTAGACATGACCTTTTCATCATGGTGAAGTACACGAACGAACAACGTCTGCAAATCTCAAAATTTCACTACAGAGATTCGGAATAGGTGGCCGCTACTTTAAGAGCGTTAACTCCGATATTCGGTCGTAATTCTCGACCTAGTAGACAGGCAGTAACAAGTTTAGTGAAAAAGTTTGAGTCTACATATTCGTTGTGTGATGTTGCCGTGTCAGTGAGACTACGGGTTGGTCGAAATGTCGAAAATATTGCTGCCGTTGAAACGTTCGTAGCAAATGATCTAAATCAGTCAAGTTCTCAAGACCAACTGGGCATTGCCAAGACCACTTTATAATAAATTTTGCGTGAGGATCTTACTTTATACCCATACAAGATCAGGCTCACTCAAGAATTGCAGCCGATGGACTATTCGAAGCGACGTACGTTCTCCGCTTGGGCTTTGGAAAAGATGCGCCAAGACGATCAATTTCTGGCTCAATGAGTTTTTCAATAAACAAAATATACGATGAAAATCCACACATGCTTAATGAAAAACCATTTCATCCACAAAAAATAACTGTTTGGTGCGGTTTATATGTCGGCGGCATCATAGGGCCATATTTTTTCGACGACGTTAGTGGTCGCCACGTTACTGTGATTGATGATCGTTATCGCGCCATAATTATCGATTATTTTTGGCCTGAATTGGAATATATGGACTTGGATAGCATGTGGTTTCAACAGGACGGCGCCACAAGCCATACAGCACACTTTACAATCGATTTATTGAAGAACAAGTTTGATAAGCGTGTTATCTCAAGAAATGGACCAGTCGATTGGCCACCTCGTTGGTGTGATTTAACTCCTCTAGATGTTTTTCTTTGGTGCTACTTGAAGTCATTGGTCTATATTAATAAGCCGATGACGTTGGAAGAGCTCACAGCAAACATTGAACCCGAAATAGCAGCCGTTTCGGCAGATATGTGAGGCCGAGTCATGGAAAATTGGGTCCAACGAATCAATCGCTGCAAACGTGCCCACGGTAGCCATTTGAGCGGGGTCGAGTTCCATTCATAAATTTTTTCAATGTACTTCATAAATAAATAATAAAGTTTTTGAGATATCTCGAATGGTTTTCATTTTATTTTGAAAAAAAGTCCTTATTGGAAAACTCTTACATTCTCTCTCTTAAGATTCGACCAAACTGAGCCGAAAATGCCAATTAATTAAAGCTTCTGCATATGTACTAATCCATCGTTTCGAAAAATGTTCGAATGATTCAAATCCTCTTATACCTTGAATTAGTGATGTGTATAAAATCCAGGAATATATCATCATTAAAATTTCGAGATAGAAAGTGATACTGCATTAATTCGTTACCTGATGTTGTTGCAAACATTAACTTCTATCAGTGCTGGTAATGACTTGTGAACTCACATCAATAGTGTACATTATGGGAGCTAAACATACTTTGTCGTCTAAGGGTGAAGGTTTCGTCTTCCACTTTGAAGTAATTCTTAAGAGATAGGAATTGTAGTGATATATATTCATTGATCTTAATTTTCCTATTCTACGCAATGAATCTAATCCTTTTCGGAGAGGGACTGTTCTTACGCTATATAATATAAGCAAACTGGAACATACAGGGGAAGAAAAATAACCAAACCAACGTAAGGACCCATCTCACCTCGTTATACTATACCCTCTGTAGAATAATTCAATCTGGAATCATTGATTAACATGGACATGACTTCCATCACCTCAACAATCCGTCCAAGCAATGCAAAAAATTTAGCTTTTGTTAAGGTATGATTTTTGAATAATTTTTATATAAAGAAAATTAAATATATTAGAAGTTTCAGTGTTTATCATTTTAATTTGAAGTATGTACTCGATTCAAATATCTTATAAAGAACAAATTTATGATTTTTCGTGAAGTTACTATACATTAAAAAATCAACTTTGATATGGCACAGCATTCTGGAAGATTAGGTAAGATTGTGAATAATATAAAAATTTGGAGACTAATTATGGCTATAATCCCTCAAATCTTCAAATTGTTATGTCAAAGGACGAAGGAAGCACTGAGCTTTATCACTCTAATTAATCACCCAATATTGAATTGAAAATCCAACACATCAATAATTCTATTGACCGATAACTAGTATGGATACAATATATAATTATTCTATTTGAAAATAAAAAAATACGTCATAACTTATTTATAATAATTTGTTAAATAGTAACTTGCACGATATCAGACATGGAAATGATACATTTTTTAAAGCAATCAAAGCCTTAACATGTCATTAATAGCATCAATTTTTGATAAGTTATTTGTATCTGAAAAAGGGGATGCACCTGTGTAATTAAGTAAGGACATAAGGGGAGGTGGTGTCCATTTTGTGCGTGATATATCATAATTTGTTATACTTGAAAAAAAACTGATTGTTATACGAGGTCTGGCTATTAAATAACGAGACCTAGAGGCAATATTGATTGATAGTTTTTTTTCAGCATTAACGGTATTAATGGGTTCCAGAGAGTCAGACTGTCAACCAGACTTAATATTTGTCAGTTTTGGCAACACTACGAAAACGAGTTCGTAAAAAGCGTTCCGATTATGCACCACTACAACGCACCTGCTCATAATGCGCTATCTGTGAAGCAGTATTTGGACAATAAGCGCACTCCAGTGCACGAAAACTCGTCATAATCACCATATTTGGCACTGTGCGATTTTTTTGTTTCCGAAGATAAAATCTGCTTTGAATGGAACCAGATTTGAGTCGATGGAAGACGGTAAAGCAAAAAACGGCAGAGCTCTTAATGGCACTCACCAAAGAAGACTTTCAGCGCTGCTTCAATCAATAGAAAAAACGTACGGAAAGGTGTGGGGTGAGGGGAGAAGAGTATATTGAAGGGGAGCATTCGAATGTAGAATAATTTTTATAATAAAACCCTTTTTCGTAACCAGTCTCTTTATTTAATAGCCAGACCTCGTATATCATTAATTTTGGAAAATTTCTCTATAAGCTTTTTGAACTCAGGTTAATAGATAACGATGATGATAACAAAATATCCCAAAATCTTACTAATCCTTCTCAAAGGAAATTCCATAGCTAAAATTCAATAAGTCAAGTGTCTCTTCAACGCCCTTTAGCTTGAATACGGGTGGCGCTACGAATATTTTTCAGTTTTCTATCTATCCTAAACACGGGATCACCTTTTTTTGAAACACTCTGTATATGTCATTGAAAAAATATAGACTACAGTAAAGCAGTTTTTTTAACGTTTCGCTAAAAGTTTTAAAAAGTATACTCCTAACTAGAATATGAAATTTTGAATATTCATATTCGACCCAAGTTCTATTGAAGGTATAATGGAAAATACTTTTGTCAGGAATAAAATTTAAAACTTCACACACTCGAATCGCTTCTATCAGATTGATCGGATCGATAGATGCATGGTTAATCCGATCACGGCAATGAAAATTCTTCACGCATTAATGAATTAACTGTGTTCATCGTTATCCCTATATAACAAAAGGAACGAAAGGCTGCAATGCCAATTTACTTATCTGTGCATGTTTTGTGGCAGCGGTGACCGCAATGGGGATTTTAATATGGGATTTATATATAAAATTGCATGATAATGAAGTCAAAGCATATCATACCATATGGTAGAGCAACGATTCTCATAACTAGTTTCACTAACCCTAAAAGTCAACAAGATCCTGTAACATAATTTATTGCCGATATTACAATAACCTTATCACCAAGATGAAGGCTTCTTTTTCTATTGTTTCTGTTAGTAATTAGTTGTTGAATCTAAATTATAGACTACCACCAAAAACCACTTTTCACTTTCCCGGTCAGATCAATTTTGAAACAATTGTTAATTATAAGATACTTTCAAACTCAAATGCTTGAATTCCCCGATGTGATTAAATGGATAAAGACCAATCGTTATAAATAAAAAGCTGAAGACATTCACATAAGGTGGTGGTTCTCCTAACGTATCATACTTTTTAGTTAAAAAACGGTCTGTTGAAAGTTTGTACTCGACTAGTAAGTAGTTTGAAGTGGGTTCAAGTACTATAACATCATATTTAACTCAAAAATTTCTCATTATAAGAGTAAGAGCCTCTTAATTTCAAGCAAATATCAGTAACTCATCGAACAAGGGGGGGAGGAGATCTTTTCACAAAAATTAAAACAAACATTAATTTTTCGACACATAATATACTCAAATTCAAAGAATGTTATCTTGTTAGAAATAATAATTTGTTAAATATGTGACCGGCCACCAAGCCCTTGATAACGCACTTTCTTAGGTACTTTCTAATCAAGCTTTCATGCAAAATGCATAAGCAACGCCATCTATCACAATTGTCTTAGAAATAGGAAAATTACATTCTTTTCACTAAAAAAATTATCATTTTGTTATTATTTTTAAATAAAAATTCACGTTCTAATAAAATGCTTAATAATTATTAGCCACATAAATTTAGTAGGAACTTTTAATTGTCAAATAAATGTTTACCGTGACTTAATACTTCATACTACAAAGTAACTAATTTGTCACTTTATTATGTACTCAACAAATAATCTGGTGTTGGTAACATTATTGAATAAGGAAAGAAATAAGCGATTCTTCTATGGACGATTTCCTATGATCTGTGTTTTTGACAACGATCTATGCTTAACACGTAAACTGCCATGGGATCCACCTTATCCCCCATTTTGCTAACAAAATTAAATTCAATACGGCCATGGGGGATCGATGTTATCCGACATATCAAAAAATACTTCTGGTCGCGCCGAATAGCATTGATGCGACTTCAGTGCAAGTGATTTGGGATGTTATTGAGTATATTTTGGACAATATGAGGGTATATTCGGTTTAGGAATTAGATGTTGTCACATATTTTTAAATGGAAAAATAATAGATCCATAATTAATTTTTGAAAGCACAAATATTTAGAATGAATGCAACATGGAAATCAAAGGAACATTTCATATATAAGTTTTTTTTATATCCAATGAACATTTATTTAGAATATGCAACGTGAAAATCGAAGAAACATTTGAAACACAAGTTTTTTTGGCATATATTACAGCGAAATTTAGTAATTAAGTTGGAATTTCTGGAACCGTTAGCGATATTCATATTTAATAGACTGTTTAAACCACCACTACATCAACACTAACAATTACACTGTTCGATGTGCGTTTCAATAACCAAATATATATAAGATAAACAGTTCACCTTCAGTCTCTGAAGACGATAACTTGGTTACCGAAACTCACGTCGGTGTAATTGTTAGTGTTGGTGTAGTGGTGGTATAAACAGTATATTCAGCGAAATTTAGTGATTGGTGTTCTATTTTTTGCGACTTAACGACCAGATGCTACTGAAATTTTAGCATAACATCCGCTAGATGATTTTTTCTTCTCGCAGTTTTCCAGAATGTGACCAGGCGCGTGATCTTCTTTATATTGGGGGATTTCTTGACATTCGATAAGACCCTTGATAACTTCTTCTCGGAATTTGGTAATGGACATTTTGTTTTGAGTAACTTGCTGATATGAGACCATGGCATTAACTAATGCCGATCCAACAATCGACTATATTTAACATAGTTAATTTTCGGTACGCGGCGCAATGATGAATTGTAGAATTTCATTTGGTCGGACAAATCAATATAAGCCTTATGTATATTGTACTCAATAACACTTTTTGGTTTTGGTGTTTCTCCTGATATTTTCTTCAGGGTAATCATTTCGGGAACAAATTTTGTATTTTGCAATGCGTTCTTCTCGTTTTACATTTTTCTAGGTAACAATTTTTGAGTTGTTCTTTCTGTTGCCTCTTACAGTACCCAATAAGTAGGTTTTTGTTTGGAGTAATGCCTTGGTCAATTCTACTTATGTATAGTAATTATCACCTTGATTTAGTAAAATCAAGATTAATTTCAAGACAAGACGTTAGAAGACACAGTTTGTTCTTGATTTGGATTTCTTTCTTGTCCGCAGTAAATGGAAAGATCATAAAAGAAGCCATTTTTCAAACATAGCCAAATTTACAGCGCTTGTTGGAAATATATTGCTTGAACATAAACCTGTCTTTGAAAGGCAAGAAGGTTTTATCTATACATATAAATTCGCCTGGAATAATTGGGATTTGAAAGCATTCTAGAAGCTTTGTCACGAGTGGAGTTATTTTGTACAATCTGTCACCTTCAGGAACATTTTGGTTATTTGTAAAATACCATGTCTTCAATAACAGCTGAAAGCAATTTCTTGGCATGATAGTTCTTAGGAAATTAGTTTAAATCTTCTTAGTCGACCAATAAGAGATTATAGAAGGTATTTGAACCAAACCCATCAGCATAATACACCCATTCCTTCACGACTGGTTTTCTTTCACTAATGAATACGAGCTCTGATGTTGCCGCTTAAAAAAGCTTCTGTTGTTCAGAGTATAAATTAGTGTGTTCCACAAAGAAATCAAATATCAAATTTGTCGGAACTTATCCTTCGTCTGCGTTTTCTTCAGTGTAGTTAAAATTTTTTCGTATAACTTTTTCTATATTATCATCTATATTGTCAGTGTCAGCTGGCTGTGGGAGTGATTGAGAATTAGAAACGGGACTGGATACTTCTTTGAAAACTACACGCTTTGTTAAAGTACTAGGAACACTCACTGTTTGAACTGCAACTTTCGGTGAAACGAAAAATCTAATTTTTTTCGTTGGGCTTTCGGGATCCTCTGCTGAACTAGTTAATTCACTATCCGATGGTTTATATTCACTTACATCGGGCGAAAAATCGTCTTCACTAGCTGACAAAACATCTTCCCATAATTTTTTGAACTTCTTCTGCTCTTTCCATTCTGAACACAATACAGAATCCAAATCACGTCAAAATAGAGAATCAGTACAAATCCTAAGCTGCTATCACTGGCATGAAAGGTAAACGACGTGAACTTCTCCAAGTCATAACTAATACTAAGCGGCAAAGGCGCCGAACTACACAAAAAGAATGCGCGTCAGTTGGTTTTTCCCCCCAACGGCTTATAAAGCATATCAGTCGCTTGAGGCCGGGGGGATCAATGCAATCGACGACGAAAAGGGACGTTATTTTGAAAAATAACTTGAATATTCCACTGTATTCAATATTTTTATTATTATTTGACTAAAAAAAGTAATACAATAAAAAAACTTTGGCCAAAACGACATCAATATTTGTGTTTTCATTACGACAGCATGTTAATTATATTTGCACGTGTTTTGTTAAGGCTAATGTTGAAGTAGTCGATAGTTGGAGAAAGTTGAGTTGGTCTGAGAAATTTAGTTTATAAAAAATTTTATCATCGGACCAAATATTGTAATGATCAATTTTATGACGAACGGAATAAGCTGGTTCTTCTGGAATTTACTGTATTTCCTCATCAAACAAATCTTCTAAGTCTTGGAAAGCATCCGTATTAAATATTCAATTATTTGTATGACGAGTATTTTCAAAACAAACAAAAATAAACAAACAAACCACTTTTGATGTATAGTAGTCTACTAAACTCTTTAATTGACAGTTCTAACTATCTAATAAGTTATTTGGCAAATAACTCGGTTAATTCGGAGGTTTAATTTATGAGAAGGTGAAGAAACCGAATTTTTGTTTATTCGATAGATAAAAGCTAGTAGAGACTTTATTGGGAAGTGAAGAAACCCCGCCTAAGAAAACTAAAGCTTTATTCGATGTTTCGGATATCCAAAAATGAACTTTATAAAACAAATTCAATGAGATTCTGTACTAAAGGGAAATTATATTTTTATGATTACCCAAATTAATTAATCCCCTCATATGAAAAGTTTTTACCAGCGACTCTGAATGCACTTATCATCGTTTACATCGATTTTGATCACGATATGCCAATGCCTCGTTTGATCGAAGAAAAGAGTCTCATTGTTGGGAGATTGTGCGCGTTTAATATCGTAGTATGCCTGTCCTGCCACGGCTAATCTCGATATATCTTCGAAAATAAATCACAGACAAATAAACAATGGAGGAAAACGGACAACTGCCGCACGTGTGACTTTACTATCACATATTATTGACATGTGACTGTCGCATTTGCCAGCTATTAACCTGTTGCGCTTGAATGAGTGACTTATACAAGGACTATGCAAAATATATATTATGCTGTTGAGCACCGTAAACAATAGAAAGTAGGGGAAATAAGATTTTGAAAAAAAAATGTATCCTGCCGCAGATGTTATGATTACTGTAATGTTTATAGAACGTTATAAAGATATCCGAACAAGAATATGTAAAATGTAGTTCAATGAACATGACAGGAATCAGAATATCGTGGCAGGACCCATTTTATGCAAAGAAAATCTCATTTTTAAAATATCAATGGAACCCCAATGATCATAATTATAATATATATTCTCTCTCAGTAGTGTAAAAAGAAGAAATAAGAATGAGTTGTTAATTATAAACTTCCATTTTATTCGGTTTATTATGATTTATCGTATCAAATTTACTATAAACAGGAAGAGTAGAAGAGTAACATAAAGTTGTACGGTTTCGAGTGGGAAAACATTCTTGTTTTTTTTTATTTTTTTCTTATAGCAATATGAGTATCAATTAAGGCATCGATCTAAAATCATTTCCAGTCTTTCAGAATGTCCATAAAATAATTCAATGATTTCACCACAACATTTCTTACATGAAACGACTTGTCTTTGATTACATCTTTCAATTTTCGTTGTGAAATTACTTCAAGTTTGAACAGTTTTATGTACATACGTTTTGCTGTTCTTGAAATACTTTATTTTTTGCGTTCCCTATATCTATCTCTAACCGTTGTGAAGCTATAAATGTAATGTACTTTTCTAATTAATGATGTTTTGTTTCCGATTATAAGGTATACTTGATTCGATTTTATCATTCATGATAATAATTATCTATGACAATAATTGTTATATAAAACGAAATGTATTTCAATTCTTTGATAAATAACAAAGGTCAACTGTTTATCTTCAGTCTCTGAAGAGACGATAATTTGGTTATCGAAACGCGCATCAAACAGTGTAATTAGTGTGGTGGTGGTATGAACAATGTATTCAGAACGGCTGTTATGCAGAAAAAATTAACAAACCAATTGAGGTGAATTATAAATCACACATCAATCTAACTGGCACAGATATTTTCGATTCGCTTTTAGAAAAGATTCTTCAAAATGATTAATTGATTAATTAATGAAGTTTCGAGTCCAAATTTAATTAAAATATGGGTTAAAGGTTTTGAAGAAACCAGTTCCATGTTTAAACTACCAACAAAATGACCACAGACAATATTGATAGGATGAAGGAGTCAGTATGAGAAAATCCGCATGTGTCCATTCGGAAGCGAAGCTTTCAGCGAATTTTGAAGCTGGATCTTGAACTGCATACTCATAAGCTCCAGATAACACAGGAATTAAAAGATATCGACTTTGGAGCAAAGTTGGCATTTGTTGAAATGCTTAGTCGATTTTCCACTTTTGATAACATCCTTTTTTCAGATAACTCATTATCATTTACATGAAGTCGTAAATCGACAAAATTGTCGTTATCGAAAAAAATACAAAAATGAAACATCAAAAACCACAGCATAGTCCGAAACTAACGGTATGGGCAGCAATTTCGATCAAAGGAATTATTGGCCCTTTCTTCTTTGAAGATTCACGATGACGAAACTTAACACCAAGCGCTTCGTTGCGATGTTAGAGAGATGTTTGACTTCAGAACTTGCGATATCAAGAATAGTGAATACGAAATCTTGGTGCCATAAAGACGGAGCGACCTGTCACACATCAAATGACTCTATGGCGACTGTAACTAATTTTCAAAAGAGGTGATATCGCTTGGCTCCCACGTAGTCCTGACTTATTGCCTCTTGATTTTTTTATGGGAACACCTCAAAAATATCCACAAGAAAATGACAGCAATCATTCCAGATTTATTGACAAGAGTTTTCACAAATTTGCATTTAGAGGAGTGCCGTCTTCTTCGAGCCTCCATAAAATATAAGTTGCTCATCCACAATTCAACAAATATTTTATTAAACTGAAGATATTGCTGAATTTCATATTATTTAGTTTATAGTTGCATTTATTTTTGTATATAGTGACGTTTTGCTGTTCAAATGAAGTATCTTTTTAAAAAGTGATTTTTGTGTCAGTAACTTTTGATTGGCGCAGTCAGGAGGCTAGTGGCCCTTAGTGATCCTTTTCGTTATTTAACGTTTGTCCATTACAGAGAACTTTTGAGAAACAAAGTTTATGCAAAAATGTTGAGAAGAAACAATAAGTGAGTGAAAATCAAATTTAATTTGTTAGAATAAGTATTCATAAATTACGAACAAAAAAGAGGCCTTTGGAAAACTTTGGTGTTAATTCAAAATATTAGAATATAATAAGATAAAGCAACCTTTGGAAAATCGACTGAAGTTCATCCAGAAAGTTTAAAACGAAGAGAAGATAGATGATAGTAGTTATCCGGAATGCACTTCAGCATCATTGTTAGCCTGTAAGCAATCATAATTTTCCATATATCTTTTTTTTACCTATATGATCGATACAAGTTCATCCAGAAAGTTTAAAACGAAGAGAAGATAGGTGATAGTAGTTATCCGGAATGCACTTCAGCATCATTGTTAGCCTGTAAGCAATCATAATTTTCCATATATCTTTTTTTTACCTATATGATCGATACACCTCACGCACATACTCCTCAAACTCTTCAATCAATATTAAGACCAGGGAAAGGAAAATCGCTGGCGCGGAAGGGGAGAATTAACTGTAGCGTACTCTATCGGTTCATTAGCACACACCGGGTAACATAATAGGAAATTTGAAAATATGTGAAAAAAATTCCAGCCCCTGAAATTTAGATCAAGTTGGCACAGGTTTGGAATTAGTATATAATATAATAAATACCTAGAAACCCCAAGAATTATCAGAATCACATATTACTGCTATTGATGTCTTATTAGAGCTAATTCGAACTATAACCTAATCCGAGCTAGACCTTCCCAATACGAAATGAAAATTTGAAAATGGTTATTTGGAATACATTCTCAGAATATACTTTTAATGAATGATTAACATCATCATCAACAATAACAATTGAATTTTCCAAATCACTAGTTTGCGTCACCAGCAACTTGATACTCTTAATAGTTTAAATACATGTACTTAACACTTAATCCACACTCCTAAGACTCACTTTAGGATTTACCCAATTCTTAATAATCAGCTGACCACCTGCAAAGTCCAAATATAATTATAAACGGGATACGGTACACTGAGAAAACTGTTAAGTAAGAAATTACAGTATCGCAAGTAGTTCCAATCAAGCTGCATCCGAAGCACGAAATTATATTAAAAAAAACTCCAAAATCTAGAAATTCATGGCTAATTTCAACCACTTATTATTATTATAATTTTTATTCTTGTAGCTTTTAAAATAACAGTGTACACTGTGAAGAATAATTACCAAGATATAGCCTAAATCGAGACGTCAAGGACGAAGTCTACAGCAAAATAGAAGATTAAAATTTCATGAGGTCGCAAGTTGATATTTTTGACTTTTTTCAGAGTTAACATCTCACTATTATCCCAAGAATTATAATTAATATTATTAGAAACTATAGTTAAAACTAAGTAAATAGACTGATTCCTAATGTTACTTGTCACTGACATTACTGACTGATATTTTGCAAGTGATCAATATTATTATTAATTATATTAATATTAATTATAATTATTTCTGTAATTTTCTGAACAAACATTCATATTTGATGTTTGCATATTGTGGAAAATGATAACTATCTTTTTCTACAAATACCAGTCACTGACCTTCAACATTTAGAAACAAATATTAACAGTTTTCTAAAATAGTAAATACTTCAAAGAAGGGACGTTCCTAAGACATGCCCGATCCATTCTCTTTTCATAGTATATCCCCGAAGTAGAAAAAATATTTTAATCATAGTAACTTTGATGAACAATTGAAAATAAGTTATACGTTGTTGAGTATCGAGATAGCCCGTGGCAAAGCCACCTACAACAAACATTGTTAATGTGTTTCAGGCGTTTGTTTGACAAAAGACAGGCGAGGCAAAAACACAAAGCGCTCGTGATTTTATTCACGCGTACAACACACGTATGGGGGGATTTTTTCATTGGTATATCGTAATAGTTCAAATTCACAGTGAAGAGGAAAAAAATTAGCAATTCTATCAAAATGATTATGTTCAGCCGCGTACAAGAATCAACCATTTTAACTTTAACTGTTTCTGTGTGTAAAATGTAGCTCTATTTTTCATGTTAGCAACAATATATGCTTTTAAGTAATTTATTTCTTGAAACGTAAGAATTTGACTACCTGAGTCCTCCACACACATTTGAGGGTACTAATATCAAAAGCGGCGATCTCCATTTTTTTTGCAAAACGATTTCTATACGTCATAATTCTCATACTTGCATACTTTATCAAATCAGTACACAGTTCAGTATCATTGGAAAGCATAGTTTGAATTCTATTACAAAACATTTTTCGAAACCGGAAAAACACCTGTAGAGAAAAATGCCATTGAGAGCTACATAAAAATTTTCAAGTGCATCGAATCTCACTATTGTCGCTCACTCACGAGAATGTATCTACCATCTGATCTATCAATAAATAAAATGCACAAAATGTACAGCAATGCAGTAGATCAGGAGTTACAAGTTAAGAGGTACTATTTTAGATTTGTTTTTACTACCAAATTCAACTTGAGCTTCAAGACACCTCGTACTGATGTTTGTTCCATCTGATTGGAAATCGATAAGAAACTAAAAAATTCATCTACTGAAGAAGAAAGAAATCAATTAGCAACTGAGAAAAAATACATAATCTCAGAGCAGGTGCATTCTTTGAGAACAACGTGAAAATTTAATATTATTATCATTTTACTGTCAAAAAAATTTAGTGTTTCCAAAGGTTCCTGACCAAGCTGCGTATTACTCACGACAGTTATATTTATACAATTTCACTATCGTTTAAGGGACTTCTAAGTCAGCATTGACCAAAGATAATGTATTCTCTTATTATTGGCTGGAACATGAGTATGGAAAGGGATCAAATGAAATTGAAATGAAATCAAATTGGCATGTGCTGTAGGTGGCTATCTGAGGGTGATCCAAAAAATGTTGAAGGCTTGGAGCTAGTATTTCCAGTCGATAGGCATTCATTTCTCCCAGACGACAGGGTTTTTGGTCACTTGGAACAAGAAATCGTGAAACTGGAAGCCATTACTAAACCAAACGAGTACTTGGACTTAATTTCAGAATCAACAGCGACTTTGCATTTGGGTGAAAATTGTGAAGTATCTGATTGGAAAAGTGCCGCTAAAGAAGTCCTTAAGCTGCCAGGATCTTGGCATTTTCAGTTGAAAAATTCCAAAATATTTTTTCTAAAGAGATGTAGCTCTGGATATATTCTACTGTGAGGGGAACTTCCTAGAATGATTAGTGTGGAGCGAATCGAGAAAGTTCACGTCGGGAACGAACTGAAGCTGAAAGATGTCGACATGCTACTAGGCAAACACTTCGGAAAAAATTGGAGAACCTCAAGCGACTTGAGTTTTTATAATGAAGCTATTCCCACTGAAGCAGATCCAGAAGCCATAGAAGGTGATGCAGATCAAGCGGAGACTTATTATGTACCCGAAATACCTTCTGTTTAGTTTAACTGTAATTCATATCTTTTTTTCCAAATTTTATGACTTTTTTCTTTTTAGGCTGTTTTGATGAGAATATTTACCCTAAATACCTTCTGATTTAGAACAACTGTAATTTAATTATAATTTGTTTCATTCATCATTTCAAATGGCTTTTTCTTTTTATATGCTGTTTTGGTAACAAAACTATCATTCTCCAGCTTTGAGAAACAAATACGGAAATCTCTATATTGTACTGTTGTAAGAGAGCTTTTGTAATGAAAATACCTCTTCTTTTAGTATCTGAGATAATGATTCCAGAAAGTCACGACAGTTTTTCTATGATTTTTTAAAATTGGCAAGTTGGGAAATTGCCACCATTGATATTAGTACCCACATTTGTTCTATTCTACAAATTGAAAAATAATATATTTCTCTCAAAAATTGCAGAAAAAACTACGACTACCAATACTTGCAACCTTTGAAAGGAAAAAATAGTTTCAACAAGTTCTTATCATAGTTTATAACAAATGATTAAACTGATAGAACAATTGAATAATTAATAAATAAAATTTTTCGCCAACCTATTTGAAAGTGTGAATTATGATTTTTAAATGCAAAATAAAACTGATCATTTGAACTTCGAAATATGGAAAAAACAATTTTAAACAAATAAAAATTGAAATTAAAAAAAATCTTTTCAAGAAATCATACTCTGGGCAATGAAAAAGCAAAAACATTTTTTTCTAAAATATTGAATTTTCTGCTTAAAATAATTTTAAAAACTAATTACATGAAAAATTAATAGCGTATATTAATACAGAAGAAAACCACAGTGACTAACAGAATTATAGGTTATAGTCCATGGCAAAAATTAAACCAGTATACAACATGTCCGGAATTGAATATTATTATTGGAATAGAAGTCGTTTACAGAGTAGAAGAGATTTTCTAGCAAATATGCCCTCAAATTACTGTGAATTGTGGGAAAATATGATATCGATTTGATTTCAATTGGCAAGTGATTGTGCATTTTTTTCCATTGTAAAATATTGAGCTCTTATCTAATTCTGAACGTGGAGTGCCCCACGTTCCTAAGTGGATAGCCGTGCAAAAGTCTTTTTGAAATTAGAGATCCGCACTTACGAATTAGGCGAATGGATTAAAAGATTAATAAGGAAGGAAGAGTCAGAATTTTTAATCTTTTAAGGAAGTGCCTGCTGTGAGCTCCGCTGTCTAGACCAAATAAATATCTAACACTTCTCTTTTGTATTTTGAATCGTACCACACATACCCCAGAAGACAAGGGCATACTAGGGATGCGATTCAATAAGGGCAAATTAAACTGTTAAGATGGTGGATAAGTTAATTTCTTTAGAAACTGATTTCAGCGCAAAACTAAATTTATGTTTTTAGATAAGGCGACAAAGTGTAACTCCCATTTCAGGGCAAAGATGGAGAACAGCGCGAGAATGTGAGGTTTATTGACTCCACACTCGCATGTTTCTCAGTAACGAGCGAGTCGCCGATTTGAATGATTCCGTTGTGTACCACAAGGCATCAATTTGAGCGTAACTTGGACAAACGAACTTGAATTGAAGATTTTAGAATATTTTCAAGCGGAACCGGTTTTATGGAATACAAAGAATCGTCTAAGCATTAATTAATTTAGACGACGCGTTCAATGTATTTTTTTATTAATTATCAAGGAATAAAAATGATAAGATAACAGCCTTGCCATTCAAAAAGTACTTACCTTGTTCTATTACGATGAATTAATGTCATCCACTATCTTCTTTTTCGCCACTAATTTTTATAATTCTTTTCTCTTTAATATATGCATAATTATAATATCTCGTGGAGATTCTCAGCAAGATTTTTGCGAAAGTGTGGAGGGGCCATTAGAAAAATCACAAAAAATCGTTGTAGTAGAGTCTGATGGCTGTTTAAGCTAGAGTAGACATTATTTAGGAGGAAGAATTTAGCAGGTATTGTATAAACATAGCATACTACAATTTTCAATTAATTTGCACCAGTAGCTTAAGAAACTAATCAAAGTTTGTTAATTTTTTTTCACTCCCTACCTGACTGACTGTTCTATCTTCAAAACTATGAGGCATTTCTTGAAGACATACGAGTAGAAGCTCCAAATTTAGAAAACAAATAGTATTAGATTTTCGTTTATAATTTCGATTGCTATATTAGTTTGACGACTGAAAGGCTCATTCATAGTGATATCATTATCTCACGTTATTATGATAATTTCAGAATATAATTATCATTTTAAGTACTTCGACGTTCATTCATAATCGTATAAAGAAGTGACTGACCATAAGTAAAAACTGCTTGTTTTTGGGCAAAAAATAATACTCTGCAATTTCAGAAAAATGGACCAATCACATATTCCACATAGCCCCATAACATTTGTCGTTGTAATCGTTGTGGGAGAAAAGTTGTGGTTATAATTAATTCCACAATCCTGAAAGCAAACAGCAATCGTCGGAAAAATGTTATACAACTAATGATTTTGATAAATTATATTATCGATTGAGCAATTATTTAGAGTTCAAAGAAGAATAGTCACATAAAATACGTCTAATTGTATTTTTGATGCGTGCCTATTTGAGGTATAAGAAACTGGAAATGCAGGGAACATAAGATGGAAAAAAGGTTCAAGATTACGCGATCCATTGTGTTTGTAACCAAGTGTATTCACAGGAATATATCACTTAATCGCCGTTGAAAAAATATAACGAGAACAAGTGAAGCGGAAGTAATGGAGAACACAGAATGGAAGGAAGTTGTAGTAAATTGACCTCTTGCACGTATTTGTGTGGCACAAAACACGTTACTTTTAATTTCGAGTTAACCGTACCGACCGACCAATTTATTCAATCTAAGTGCAATAATTTATTGCCGGCAATTGTTAACGAATTACCAACCCGTTGGGAGGTGATTCTATTTTAGTCTTATTTTTGAGGATAAAAGAAGCACACATCTGAATCGAATCAATGTAAAATCGATGTTAAATGTAATTAAATGAATGACTTGCTTTGGCCTGTATGTTTAAACTTCTAATGTTTCAATATCATTTTCAGATTAAAAAAGCAATTCCGACAATTTTGTTTGATCGACCTTAGGCGTAGATACCTACCTCACTTTATAAATTTATTATTTTCATAAATACTTTTGAAACTATGTTTATCTTATGCGAGAAAGTATTCGTTGAAACACTATAGAATCATTATAAATTGGATGCCGTTATTTAGAAAGATGCACTTAATTTTAGTCCTACTTGGAAGTTAGGAGAAAATAATTTTCATACCTCGTTAACTAAATAGACGAGTAAAATGTATCTGCCTGTACGGGAGTTTGGTTTAAACAGGGTACCAGAATGAACTGAGCTCTTTTTGAACACCATTTGTTATTTTTCCGAAAAACGAAATTCTAAAGCAAAAACCATGAAAGAAAATAAATTCTTTGCAAATGAAACAAAAGGAAAAAACATCTGTTAAGCTGTGTGAATTTCAGTTTTCAACAGAGTTTCGTGTGATAAATGTTCGTTTATTATAAAAATTTTTCATATCGTTGAGCACAAATAAGTCGTTTGCTTGAGTGTTGAAATAATAATATTCGAAATTAACATGAGGAAGATTCAGAAAACCATAGGGAGAATTGTGGTGATATGAAGAACTACAGATCTCATCATATTGATACCGACACTGTTATACTGATATTGCAAAATCATCATGTGATATACTGTGAGATTGGGTTATACTTGGACATTATTTTCACTGCAATATTGCAATATTCGTGATATTACGCGTTTTCATGATGAAGATGGAATTCTCAGGTCTTGTTTAAAAAAAGTTTATCGCAATCTCCTGATCAGGTTCTGAACTCGCCGTTTCGACCATTTCTCGTCCTCAACTGATTTCTCTCCAGTTTTCAACCTCTAGTTAGAAAGTTACCACATTGTTACCATACTCAGTTCATTTGTTTGCCTAATTTTCGTCTGGAATAGTCTACTAATGACAGTTGACTACTGTGTTTACAAATAGTTTATTTAGTGCAGTGGTAAACAGTGAATTTTGAAGAAAAAGTGGCAATTGATGATAGAAGCATGAATATTGGTAAGTTGGGCAGTGATGCCAAAAGAAAATTTTAGAGATCGGGAGCCCCCCGTGAAAAAGTGGGGTGAGTAATTTTGACGGGTCGATTTTACATATTTTCACCCTCCTGAACATGAATATGTCATTACTCACAAGATCCGACCACGAAAAATGCACCAAATTTTAAATTGAAAATTTCCCCATTTTCCGATTTTTGTGAAAAATACGTCAAAATTGCGGTTTTTCTTCAATAGACCGCATACATTTTTCAGGATCGAATTCTCAATACGATATTCGAGTGGTAGAGGTCAAATATGACATTTTTAAGTTTATATGAGGTCGATATGTCGAGGTGGGGGGAAACAGGAGGTACCGCGAGTTGACTAGTTTCGAGGATTTTAGTTTAGCATTTAAAAAGCCACAATTTTTGTTTTTTTTTTTCAGAGCATCTTCGACGATTCTTCAGTATTGGAATCGATTTCAAAATTTTCATCGTAATAACCTGTTCTTGAAAAAATAATTCATTGCGGAGGTGTAGAAGCGAAATCCTTTTGACCCTTCCTTTCAGAAAATTGACCCATGCGTCCATCCCCAAGTTTAAAAGCTTGAGACATTGCATTGGAATGAAATAAATTCCCTGAATATAAATAAGATGTATGTAGGTAATATTATTTTTGAAGAAAGAATGATGGGTGAAGGGGGGGCAACTCCTAAACCTCATGATAAACCCTGTTTCTTCGGTATTCACACGAAAAATATTACCTACATATATCTTATTTATATTCAGGGAATTTGCTTTTGGCATCATTGACCAACATACCAATTTTCATGCTTCTATCATTGATTGCAATTTTTTGCAGTTTGCCACTGCACTAATTTTGTATCTCTATGGATTATAAAACTATAATGAAAAAAACAATAATTTCCTTTGAAAGTTAATTATCTTACAATACTGGGTGGCTCATTAGTGTGTGGAAGTGCAATAGCTTACTAGATAAAATATACAAACAAAAATTTACAGTTTTTGAAGGTACAAAATTACTGGTTTGATTTTGTCACAAAAACTACAAGTATTTTAAACGTTACATTCAGTGTTTACTAGTCAAAAAGGTGAATATTTTTAAAACATAAACTAAAAAGGCAATTTTCTTAAAAACAGTCAATTTTAGAGTGTACATTATCAGACATAATTTGAAAGGATAAAATAGTTTTATGAAATGGTGGAATAATATACTGGGTGTTCCATTTAAAAAAATCAAGTTTTCGATAATTGAAATCTCCTGAATTGATGCTTATCTAAAAAACACCCCGAACCTCAAACGAAACTTCTATTCTGTTCAGACATTTCAGCAATCCTTTACCTTCTTACTTACCAAACAAGTTTAGTTACTTCTCAATTATAACGTTTACTAAGCCAACCTAACCAAATTTTGTCAAATCTTCATATCTTTCGCTCCAACTTGGCAACGTTACAATTTATGAGAAAAAAAGTGACAGGGCTAGATGCAGAATTTTACGCTAAATTACACTGTATTTAAAAAAACTTTACTTCATGTTGTCACGCTTAGGCTAAACACCCTGTATACCCCAAAATATTTTAGAAGTGTGTATCTGTGCAAATATAACAACTTTTAATTAAATATTTTCTTTTTAAATTTCATCTTAAGTAAGTTATTGCACTTCCACACCTTAATGTTATATAAACAACACATTTGATAATTGCTGTTACAAATATACAATTATTCTTATTTTTCTCAAACCTCATATCTAGTATTCTGCTTGGAATGAATTCAATTACATCTTGTATCAAAATTCTCATAATTACCACCAAAAGATTGAATTTCTAAGAAATTGGAATTTATATATTCATTGCACGTAGGGTTCCAACATGATTTTTAACGCACAAATTTTCGAGAGTGTTTCTCTTTCGTTTCGTATTTTAAAATCACCCTTATAGTGAGCAGTAACTTTATCTCTCCGTTTTATATTATTACTTGAACGAATTCTTTCTAAGGAATCACAGTAGGTATTCACGTTTTCAAGAGGGAAATTAAACGTTACGCACAAAAATTCTTAACCCTTTACCATCGATTTTCTCTTAAGGTTCGATGGTAGGAGTTTGTTCTCTTACAATTATAATTATAGTTACTCGAAAGATTAAGTAGTGCAACCACCATGTTTCCGAATGTTTTTGATTTTAGGTCTCTTCTGTTTTAGTTTTCTAAATAATTTTTAAGAGATAGATAAAAATTGATGTTTCGTCAAATTTTAAGTCTGTATCAAAATATTTTGATAAAGTAGTAGATTAGATCATTAATCAACTGTCAGAGTAGTTATAGAATGAAGCATTTTATAATATCAAAAAAAATAATTAAAAAGGAGTTTATTTCCAAGTTAGGTTTACTATGAAAGATTGATAGGAACCTATAAATTCGAGAGGAAACGAAAAAAAATGCTCTCTTACATGATTTGTGCAGTTTTTGTGTTTGTTTTTATAGAAAGAGAAACGGTGGATTTACAAATTGATGCACTTTCTTTACTGGTACATATAAAGAACAATACGCATTAGTCGAAAAGTACCTTGAACTTTGAATTAGATAGTTTGCTTAAGACAGATGAAGATGTAACGTTTTTACTTCTTTTAGCCTTTTTCAAAATATCAATTAAATCTCAAAGCTTAAGTAGCAGCCCTCGTAGTACGTGTCCACTCTGTCCTAAATCATTTGAATACGTTAAATCTACCAAGTCTTAACACAGAGTTTAATTTGTAGGTTCTATTCATGGAAATCTTGAATGCTCGTCAAAACTTCTTTGGCCCCTTTTCATCTATCTCCAAAAAATTATAAAAGAATCTAATTTTAAATTCAAAAAGACCTAATATATAGTACAGTGCTTTTCAGATAAAAGTATCCACCTTTAATAACTTTTGTAATACTGGTATTTAGAAAAAATCCAAAAACACGTCAATTTATGTTGGAAGGGACAAGCATTATGGCTTATTTAAACTTACTGGAAAAGCCACCCCCTGTTGTTGTTGTACAACAGTTCAAACTCTTTAATCTTTTTAACTGTGCTATTTATTATGAAGTTACAATAAGTGTTCAAAATGAGTACCATTCACTTCCATACAATGGTATAATCTATTTTGAAATGCCTCTCTGACATTGCTTAATACGGCTGGATTTAATTGTCGATATTCATTTTCTATCCTCTCTCGTAAATCATCCAGAGATTCTGGTTGGGTAGCATAAACTTTTGTTTTTAAATACCCCCATAAAAAGAAGTCTAGGGGTGTTATGATGACACGTTAACAAAAATTATTATTATTGATCTATTGAATTTTCCAACTGAAAGTTTTATTTTTATGTAATTAGATTTTATTTCAGAAGATTCACCCCAACATAATAAAAATAGTCGAACACCTGAGCACCGATAATTACACATATATCAGAATGGAAAATAAACTGAGCAGTAGAATACCTGTAACGTCCAGTATCAGATAAAGAGACAGCCTCAGCCCGAGCTTGTTAAGCATCATAATGGATGAGATTATAAACGAGGTAAAGTAAGCTGGAAGAGGATAACGGATGAGAAACAAAGAATTGAAAATAGTATGTTATGCTGATTATGCAGTGATCATCTCAGAAGACGAAGATAACTTACGAAGGGTACTGTATAGGATTGAACAAATAGTGAAAGCTTTTAACGTGCAAACATAAATATCCCTGAAGAAACCAGATCTTTTACAGAATCCAGAGAACCGAGAAGATGTAAACTCGCAATAAACCATCATGGTGTGGAACAAGTGAAGTCATTTATATATCTAGGAACGAACATAACAAGTAATAGAAATCTAAAGAATGAAGTGAAAGGTCAACATAACTAAACGACTTTTAAGAACCACTGAAACGCGAACGCGATCACAAGAGAATTAATTGAGATATGTGACATCCAGGATGTAATGAGATGCGCGAGAAATCGACGAAGGGAATAGAGAAACCACATGAACAGAATGTCAGATTGCAAAGGAAGAAAACCGAATACATCCAGGACCACCAGGACGACCACCTACAAGATGGTATGAAAGCTGGTCTTCATTATAGCTGCAGCTAGGCAACCATTGATGCAAACACAGGACTAACTCCTAACGTACGATAAAGAAGAAAAAGAAGATTTTTTTCTCATTTCTAAGATACTCTAGATAACTTTTTCGGTAATTGGAGAGAAATATTTTGTCTTAAAAAATCATTATCAGGATCTGTGCTAGAAATAAACTTTACTAACTCACTTTTGAATGAGATGAAAGAAGACAAATATACCTGTTGTGATCTATGAGCAATCTCTCCCTGTTACGATGAACACTGGCTTACCTGGTTTTACAACAGTTTAAACTCTTTAATCTTTTTAACTGTGCTATTTATTATGAAGTTACAATAAGTGTTCAAAATGAGTACCATTCACTTCCATACAATGGTATAATCTATTTTGAAATGCCTCTCTGACATTGCTTAATACGGCTGGATTTAATTGTCGATATTCATTTTCTATCCTCTCTCGTAAATCATCCAGAGATTCTGGTTGGGTAGCATAAACTTTTGTTTTTAAATACCCCCATAAAAAGAAGTCTAGGGGTGTTAAATCCGGTGACCTAGGTGGCCACTCCATCATCTGCCCCCTTCTACCTATCCAACGAGCGGGGAATGTTTCGTTTAAAAATTGTCGGACAGGCATAGCATAGTGTGGGGGAGCTCCGTCTTGTTGAAATACCAGTAAATCTTCGGAAAAGTTATCATCATTTTCTATTATTGTTGTAATATCCCTTCCCTGAGTAACTCAAGATATGATTCACCATTTAAATTTCCGTTGATGTTAACTTTTGGGGATGTTGTGTATGGAATTCACGCATAATATGTGGGTCACTTTCAGCCCAATATCTACAATTATGCCTACTTACTAAGCCATTTAATGACCATGAGCATTCATCAGAAAAGCAAATATTGTTTAACAATTGTGGATTGTTATTGATAATTTGCGTCATTGATTCGCAAAACTCTAGATGACGATCAAAATCATCTACATTCAACTCGTGCACCAACTTAACTTTGTATGGGTGGTACTTGAATTTATGTAGAACTCGGAAAACTGTAGAAGATGAAACACCGATCGCTCTACTTATTGTTGACAACGATTGGGGTTGTTGAGCCTCTAAGTTGACTTGCCCTAAAATTGCCACTTGGATTGCTTCGTTATTTACGAGTCCCTCTCGCTTATGCACTTTATTGCAAACAGACCCTGTTGTGGTAAATTTCTCCATCAGTTGAATTACATACTTATGAGTTGCATGTCTTCCGTCATGTAATTCGTTAAATATTCTAGCAGCAGCTCTTGCACAATTATTATTTTGGTAGTATAAACCTACAATTTCAATTCTTTCTTGCAAAGAGTAAACCATTTCAGAGAAACAAAGTAAATAATGTATCAAATTACACTATTAATAGTGACTACAAATTCTAGTTGACAATGTCAAACTTTAATAAAAAGTAGAGTTTTTCGTTGTTTGGATTTTTCAAGTAGAATAAATAGCACAGTTAAAAAGATTAAAGAGTTTGAACTGTTGTACAACCCATTTTAGTACAGGCAAATAAGGTGAAAGTAAATAATAAGTAAAATTTGTGCTCTTAAAAGAAAAATTGTTTATCTCATAAACTAACCACTTTAACCTACAAGTATTATACATTTTTGAAATCAGCTCAAAGAGGAGTATCCAAATTTTACATAAAAAATATGAAAAGTAATTTAAAAAAATAAAGGGGATGCTGCTAGGGGTGAGGGGGTGGCTTTTCCAGTAAGTTCAAATAAGCCATAATGCTTGCCCCTTCCAACATAAATTGACGTGTTTTTGGATTTTTTCTAAATACCAGTATTACAAAAGTTATTAAAGGTGGATACTTTTATCTGAAAAGCACAGTATATAGATATAAGTGTGAGTTCTATAGCTTTTATGAATTCGTTTTTAGGTATTTCTGTATATTCCTTAATTTTGTCTCATTTTTTATTAATATATTTTTCACAATGGTAATAGGAATATTAATATATAAAGAAACCACATCTAATGAAATAAAAGCATATTCGTTAGGAATTTTGATTTCAATCTTTTCTTTGAAATTCTAAATGTTTTTGAAATAGTATTTTTTTTTGGTATTAAGTTTTTTCCAAAATATTTTTCAAATAATTAGATAAGATAAGATAAGATAAGAGGAGTTTGAATACTTGAAACAATCAGCCAACTTTGATAAACAATATATTTTAGGAGTTAAGGCATTGTGAATTTTCAATTTTCTTGCATATGATGGTAAAATAGAAAGTTGTTCTTCCCAAGATCGAATCAGATTATTATTTTGTTTTTGATTAGAATTCGTATTGTTTAATTTTTTTGTAAGTTGTATCATCGTTTAATGATTTCATCATTTTATTATTGTATAAGTCTGATTTCATTGCCACTAGAAATATTTGTGTCCCTCGCTTGCCTGGAACAGGCTTGGTAGCATAGATGAACCCAAGACTGATCTGCAACCCTGTTTGCTTGTAAAAATATTCTTAATATAATGTTAATAAAATCATAGTTTTATGACAAATTTCTATTATTGCACTCTACTAATTAATTCACATCAAAATATCAGTTAAATAATTAAATATATAAAGAAATGATACTATTTTTTATTATCCAATTTTTTTGTGTCTTCTAAGCATGAGAAAATTTTGTTGATAAAAAATTATTACTTCTAATGTTAAGATATCTATTATAGATAAGATATTAGAACAAATTTATATAGTTTTTCAGAGTTCCACCAAGGTCGGGTTACCCAGAGTTCAGTCCGGCTTTGGTGACTATAGGATGGTCGAGGTGTGGTTACCCTGAGTTCACCGAGGCTTGGATGAATATGGTATAGCCGAGGTAAGGTTACATAGAGTTCAGCGAGGCTTGACTGACTATAGAATGGCCGGAACTAAGTTATCCAGACTCCAACCAGGCTTGGGCCATTACTGATTAGCCAAGTCCGGGTTTCTCTTCGTTGGTTCAAGCTGAGCCCCATCGTTAAGGTCTGGGGGCTCCTACATGGGGTAGAAATAGAAGAATGGTATATCCTTGAGTGAAATTATGAATTTCAAATAAAATTTTCTCTGAAATTATTGGAACTCATTATTTTCATTTTAAAATTATGAATAGTCCTCACAGATAAGTGATATAAAATGCATCGCCTACATTGAAAAAGTTAATATAGTGAAGCTGATAGAGTGAACATTTTTTCGTACAAATTATGTTTGATATGTGATTAAACAATGATTAGAACATAAATTAAAACGTATTATAAAAAAGTGTGAGTAAACTGCCAGATCCATCATAATAGCTCCAATTTAAAAAGCAGTATTATCAAATTTTCATCTTCTTAGTGTCAACCTACTTCAACGCAATACAGGAAACAAAAGTTTACCCATCGAACCTTAATCATTACGCGTAAAAATATTTCATACTTTCCCTCTCTTGATCTTCACGTTAATATCACGAGATCCGACTCACAATTTTATTATTTTCTCTGATTTTATCACACGGACTCCTCTTCGTAAAACTTTGCTCTTCGGAATTAATGCATATTTTACGATTTTAATATCGAAGAGATGAGAGAGTCTTTGCTTGGTAATTAACTATTTTAAGATCTTCTATTATGGAAACCCTAAAAGTTGATTCAGGGTGAATTTTAACAAGGAAAAGATAAAGTTCAAACTGATATGAAGTTAACTTCGCCGAAATTGTACAATGGGTAGGTTATATTAGCGTGTTTTCCTTATTTACTCATCAATTTTATTGATTTACTTAAATGAGAGAAATTTTTCCAACACGGAATTATAATGGAACTTCGAACATATTTTCTTGTGCTATACGGACTCATTCTCCACGTTCCCAGAAAAAAATTGTGAATGGGTTAAAATGTTTATTTGTAGACCGAAAATTTTATGTCCCGTGGACTTGTTCCCATACCTTCAATAAATATAATAATTCACATTCCACTAGTTTATTACTTTTATAAAATCTCTCGGAATTCGAAAGTGAAACATGCTGGATCAGTTGCTGTAATGCAAAAGCAGGAATTCATATAAAAAATATGATAAATTGGACATTCACCAGATGCTGCTGGAAACGAATTGTATATTCCCACCTGAGCTGAGCGGTGCAAAGATTTAAAAATGTTGAGCAATCTGGAAAAACTAAAATTAAGGCTTTTTGTCGAAGTCATTAGGACAGGCGTTTTCTGGACCCTTGCA
This sequence comes from Diorhabda sublineata, assembly GCF_026230105.1. Classification (NCBI taxonomy): domain Eukaryota; kingdom Metazoa; phylum Arthropoda; class Insecta; order Coleoptera; family Chrysomelidae; genus Diorhabda; species Diorhabda sublineata. Next base: position 11,217,300 of record NC_079479.1, read on the forward strand.
GTTTCATATTTCCACTCATTTTCAGAGAAAGCTCAATTGCAATCCTTAAAATTATTGTATGTGGCCTTTGGTTTCGTATGTATCAGATAAATATCTTGCACGAGAAACAAACAAATCTATGCTGCTTATGAAAAAACATATCAAAGACGCCGCTATTATAGAAATATGTACAAAAAACAAAATCAAACGAATCTACGTATGCCCCATATTTTAGACCTCCATTATAAGCAGACAGGACCGGATTCATGGTCTATGTCGTGGACGAGTTCGTAACATTAAATCTTGAAATGACATCCCATTGAGTTGTTAATATTACTCAATCCACTAAGAACTGTCATTACTTGTCTATATTCTCTAGTAATCCGTAGATTATGCATATAGACCGGAGTACAGTGGCGCATTTATTTGAAAAATTATTTTAATTCGTAGTTTTTTTTAAAGAAGTCCGGGAGGTGTTCCTGATCGTAAAAGTGTATGATGGAACTTGATATCTTTTGATGTTATTGTTTATTCAACGAAAAACTAAATAAACCAGAAAAAATGTATTTTTTGCGAAAATTTAATTTTTTTTGTATTCTTTATAATATTTCGAATGAAAAAAATCCTCACAGTCACTACCGTTTCTCCAACCTATTAATTGTTATGATTTTTTTAAGATTGAAAATCGCCGACAATTTTTTTGAATCAAATAATCTACCTGAAAAATCGAAATGTTATAATTTTGAACTTTTCATAGATAATTTCAACTATATCAAGCTAAATTACCTAAATTTTGTTTTTTTATATGTTTTATTCACATTTTAACAATATGCTTCCTTCGCGCATACACGTATACAGTATGAGAGAAGCCAATGAGGCGCTTAAAAAATTATTTGCTATTTTTCAGCGATGACACGTTAACAAAAATTATTATTATTGATCTATTGAATTTTCCAACTGAAAGTTTTATGTAATTAGATTTTATTTCAGAAGATTCACCCCAACATAATAAAAATAGTCGAACACCTGAGCACCGATAATTACACATATATCAGAATGGAAAATAAACTGAGCAGTAGAATACCTGTGACGTCCAGTATCAGATAAAGAGACAGCCTCAGCCCGAGCTTGTTAAGCATCATAATGGATGAGATTATAAACGAGGTAAAGTAAGCTGGAAGAGGATAACGGATGAGAAACAAAGAATTGAAAATAGTATGTTATGCTGATTATGCAGTGATCATCTCAGAAGACGAAGATAACTTACGAAGGGTACTGTATAGGATTGAACAAATAGTGAAAGCTTTTAACGTGCAAACATAAATATCCCTGAAGAAACCAGATCTTTTACAGAATCCAGAGAACCGAGAAGATGTAAACTCGCAATAAACCATCATGGTGTGGAACAAGTGAAGTCATTTATATATCTAGGAACGAACATAACAAGTAATAGAAATCTAAAGAATGAAGTGAAAGGTCAACATAACTAAACGACTTTTAAGAACCACTGAAACGCGAACGCGATCACAAGAGAAATAATTGAGATATGTGACATCCAGGATGTAATGAGATGCGCGAGAAATCGACGAAGGGAATAGAGAAACCACATGAACAGAATGTCAGATTGCAAAGGAAGAAAACCGAATACATCCAGGACCACCAGGACGACCACCTACAAGATGGTATGAAAGCTGGTCTTCATTATAGCTGCAGCTAGGCAACCATTGATGCAAACACAGGACTAACTCCTAACGTACGATAAAGAAGAAAAAGAAGATTTTTTTCTCATTTCTAAGATACTCTAGATAACTTTTTCGGTAATTGAACAGAAATATTTTGTCTTAAAAAATAAGACAAAAAAAGAAGACAAATATACCTGTTGTGATCTATGAGCAATCTCTCCCTGTTACGATGAACACTGGCTTACCTGGTTTTTATTTCATAGCAGAGTTCACAACATAAGTAGTAAATTTTTTTAAATGCTTCGTTGTTCTTTCTATGATTATATTTATTTATCAGCTTTAAATTTTCATAATTCAATTATAGTTTGCACACTTTATTAATTCCTAGATCGAATTTGGCGACATTCACTAGAGCGTCCGCAAAACGCTATACACGTCAAGTTTAGTTTTTGACACGAACAAGTTTCGACAAATAATGATTCCATTTATAACTCAAAAATTGAAATGCTGAATTTGATTTATAAAAACAAGTACAGTCGTTGACAGTTACGAGGTACTCTCTAATTGATTTTTCTCAACTCAAATTAAATTTATTCTACCTCTCTTACCACTGCTGATATTTACAAATTTACCATTTGTATTTATCTCTTTGGTTAGCTTAAATGAATCCTGGTAAGGTCAAGGAAATGATATAGTCTGGTAACCATCTCCTAGCCAGTTTTAACCCAGGGGGCGTGTTCTTATGCTTAAAGTTTCGTTAAAACGTTGCTGCAACGTTGTGAATATCTTAAATCATTATAGAACTTGAATGTTAGGAAATATTATGGAACATTGTGAACAATTCAGAACTTTTTTGAATGATTGAGGAGCGTGAGAAGAAAGGAAATATAATAAAAACGATTTATGACTCAAGAATTGGGGTACAATATTATAAACTAATAGGATGACATCCAAGATAGAGTCCACAAAAAGTGCATTATGGGAATATTGGAGTATTGAACCCAAAGACTTATACTTTCTCACCATCATCTAACTATACGTAGTTTGCTTTCGAGTTGTCAATTAGGAGAATTAACGCATATATACCACGGATAAGAAATGTAACTTCGAAGAAATTAGTGTAGATCGATTCATGCAGAGATTTCCATTCACTATCCGAGAAATTCAGCTGCATTCAGATTTTTGATAAATAGCAGATATGAAGACTTATGACAATTTTACTTTTTGTTAGTGGATTTTTCGGCTGTTTAATGTAAAAATGGGTAGCAGAAGTGCTTAATTACCATAGGAAATCACTAAAAACAGCTGTATTGTAAATTGGAGCTAGGTTAGTTTTGTGTGAAATTAGTTGGTCTCGCAATTTTTGTAGATAAAGGAATATCCTCAAAATATCATTTTCTATATCCCAATTAATCATAAACTTTTTTCGTGAACTGTAGATTTCAGATGCATTTTGTATATAATGCGAATTTGATCTAATACAACAAAAGATAATTACCAAAGAAAAATACATATTGCTTAGCTAGCTCATTAGAAACCGAGTACCAGGACTCTCCATGCTTTTTCTGATTAGGTCAGTGAATTAAGCTTTACATATTACACAAAGTAGGCCAGTTTTATAATTAACGTACCTCACAACGAAGCGTCTATTTACTTTGATGCTTTTCTATTCCCTCAAGGTTTCTTCGTTCAAGAAGAGAATAGCATACGTCTTTATATAAACAAGATAAAATGTACAATCAACTAAATAAATGAGCAGTTTCATTAGTGCATTGCTATGAAAAATTTTTTAGAAACTTTATTACTAGGTTGTAGTGACGGAATTTTGAATGAAATTTTCATTAATTTCATTAATGTTATTTTATTGAATAAATATGAAATAGACAATGGTATTGACATTGAATTAGAATTGTTAAACCCAAGCATGAAAGAAGCTATAAAACTAACAAATCTGTTACAATCGTTAAAATAAATCAACTGTTCTACAATATGAAAACAATAATATAAACATTTTATCTGCAACTATGAAAAAATCGTAGACTAGAATTTGTGACGGTATCGAAGCTGTTATTAGAAGCTGTTGTACAAGCTGAGAACTTAAATAACAAGCTTTAACGACAAAAAAATTAATGGAATGTATCATAAGAAATAACAATATATAACTGCAAATTGGAAACATGCTCGGGTTCAACCCATTCAAGAAAAAATTACAAAAGTCGATCCCCGTCATATTGCTTTAGTACCAGCTATTGCCAAGGTCATGGAGAAAGTCGTTAACCAGTAAATCTTAAGATGTCTTGAGTTTGCTAATATTATCAGCGACCATCAATACGACTTTCGTTAATAGAGATGAATCGGGGATCTCCTGGCAATGGATATGTCGAAGGCTTTTGACAGGGTTTAACATGCCATGGAGTATTTCTCGTACATTTGGAGCTGGGCTTACAAGCATAACCTTAGGATCTCGATTCAATACAGAAAAGTACAATTCGACGACTTATAGGTGAGACAGAGTTGACCAGAAATTCTGGACTTCTTAGAGTATAGAAGAAAGGTCGCTGACCTGACTCTGCTTTAGCGATACTACCACGACAAATTCGCTGTCCAGCATAATTCCACCTAGAGCAGTTTTTGTAAGACCTAATCGACAGGCCCAGAACGTCCATTTGGAGAAGTGCGAGTCTGTGAAATCAGCTACCAAGGCACATCTTGCCAGATCACTACAACCTACAGAAGTTCAAGATCAAAATCCACAGACACCCTCACACGGCATGCACCATTCGAACTAATCGAGTGGTTTACCCTCTTGTGCTTGCTTAACCAGATCAACTACCACAGAAAGTACTACATTATAACACTTGTAACTTTTAAAAACTGAAGTAATAGAATTATCAATTGTAATTATAATTAAATTGTAAAATAATTAATAGTATATTGTGCTTTTTTCTTGATAGTCGTAGATTGAGTATAATGTATAATATTCACGTGTAATGATTATTAATCATTCGAAAAAGGTAATTGATGAAGGAAATATCCAGTCTAAAAAATAATAATTAAAAAAAATTAAGAATAATCAAATTAAACAAGTTTATTGAATCGGAGCCATCTAAATGTACAATATTTATTGTAACTCTAGTAAAGATACTGTGAATGTAGCTATAGATTCGAAATTATGGCATTAAGGTATAAACAAAAATGTATATACCAACATAAAACCGGCCGTACCGCACAAAAATTTATAAAACTCGTACAAGCCGTTTCTGAGATAATTCAGGCGTTCCATACATAAAACTCACTCTGTATAGCATTCCAATAGGAATAATAACCGCTCAATCAAGAGCTCTTTGAGTCATTTATTGTCGTCAGTCAGTCCACGTTCAAATCATTTTCTTCTTTAAACTAAAGTTCATTGTTTTGGTAGATCACTTGTTACTTGACTTTCCCATTGGATTTCCTAAAAGTTTCCATTTTTTTTTAACTTCACTATTATTTTTCATACGTTTTATATGTCCTAGCCGACGTATTCGCTGCGATTGTATATCTGGTGATAGTATCCGCTCTAATTTCAGCGTTCATTAGGATTCTATATTGTCCTTAACTTTTTTGGCCCATATATTCTTCTTATCATTTTGGTTTCGAAGTTGTTGAGATTTTCGTCATCAACTTTTGTTAGATTCATCGTTGCTCCTCCATAGGTTACTGTTGACCTTATTGCTGTTCTATATATTTTCGTTTTAGTAGTCTACTGATTTTTTTGTATAGAATTAGAAGCCGGAATTTATTATACGCTCGGTAGCCTGCTTGGATCCTCTCCTCGTTCATTACCGTTGTTTCCTTTAGATTCTTTACACTTCTCGTTATCATCGCCAGATCATCTCGGTATGCTAATATTTGGACATATTCAGTAATAATTGTACCTATCAGCTTATTAATGTTTTTGGAACGTGCAATTCTGACATGTCTTCTAGTAGAATGTCTCTTTACAGGCTGTCGAAAGCTTGTTGAAAGTCTATAAATAAAATGTGGATATTCATATCTTGATCGTTACATTTTCCTATAATTTGATTTAAAATATGAATAGAGCATCTATTGTTGATATCCCGGGACTAAATCTATATTGACATTCTCCAAGATTCGATTCCTTATACTTTTTTAATCTTGTATAAACGATGGAAGTGAAAATCTTGTAGTAGGTAACAGATCTGTCATTAGCGCTTATTTTTGGGTTTCTTTTTGTGAATATGGGTGAAATGGCACCACTATTCTATCCATATTGCATTTGTTTGTTTTTCCAAACTAGTTCTATTAATTGATGAAGTCTATTCAGTAGTTGATTTTCACCAAATTTTACTATCTCATTGACGATCTCGTCTGGTCCTTCTGCTTTGTTTAAATCCAATGTTTTAATTGTATCCTCTAATTATTATTATATACGTATCAATATTTTAAACATCTTAATCAAGATTTGAACAAATTAACAAAACAACAGACGATTTGTGTTATTAAATAACTGTCAATTTTTCCCTTCTGCATGTATAAATGCCACCTGAAAATAATTCTTACAACATAAATAAAAATAACATCAGTGCCTTACATGTACTCTAGCCACTACACAAGGGAAACCTTAATAATACGTTTTTTAGGCACAACTGCTTAAAGTATGTTTCTTTACAAACTAGTGAGTAAAGTAAAGAGTTACGCAACCGGAAGTGTTTCTAAAGTACTTACGCAAGTACCACGCAAGTCGAGGTTAGCTATGATCTCGAGATAGAAATGAAGCTTCCTATCGAGGTATGTATACTATTCTATTTAAAACCATCATATTTCGATCATTAATAAGTCTTTGTTTCATTCTGAACATACCTAAAATTTAACAAAAAATTACGAGACATTTTTCGCAGAATAATCACGCAGGTTAGATAAAGTAGGATGGATATTGAGTTCGCGAATAAGAAATTGAGAAAAATGTCTTTCGATGAAGAATTGATGGATTTTACCTCTCCAGCAGCAGCAGAAAGGTTGGTGCCAGAAAAAATTGAGCATTCCTACCCAAAAGCTATTGAATTATATAAGAAGTGGCGCGTAGAAAAAAGTGAAGATTACCGGTTTCGAAAGTGTACTCTTAGCATATTTTCGAGAACAAACAAGACAAAGGGAGGCGTCCACTTTGTGAACAATATAAAGTATGTTTCGAATTATGCTACATGCATTGAATAGAAAACTGATATTTAGAAACATGGGCAACTGTTTACCTTCCTAAAACCAAAAAAATGTGGGCTTCAGGCTCAAGAAATCGAACGTATTTTCCAGACAAAATATGGAGGATTCTTTAAACAAAGCTTCAAATGAATTTCCACCGATAAAGGAAATATATTTATGATCTTTAACTAAGTATTAAAAATCATGTTTGAGCTCATATACGTGCACAGTTATTATGGTACTGTGCAGACTCGATAATTCGAACATTTATAATAATAGTCCGAATTCTTCAGTAGTCCGAACAAGCATTTTCAATAAATTGGATACTGTCTAATCCAAATTTCATAGTACTCGATAATCCAAACCTATACTTTTAGGCCTATTTCCTATAGAAATTATGACTAGATGTTCAGGGATTCCCCCAATTACCCTTTTGTTTATATCTGGGACTTTTGTACGCTTTTGAGCAATGATATTTATATACTTTGTTGGGATGTTTGTAATGCAATTTTAGGTGATATAAGTTTTATTTTGATATTTATTTACTTAAATGAAAATGTCCCCTAAAAGAAAACTCAAGACATTGTCCATAAAACAAGAAAAGTGAAATTATTGAAAGACTTAACAAGGAAGAAAGTGGAAAAGTGTTAACCGCTAAATATGGGGTTGGAAGATCTACAATCTATGACATAAAACAGAAAAAGTCTAAAATCTACAGGTAGGATTTATCTTAAAACGATTTTAGTGCTTTTCTTTGTACAGCTTGTTCCTAACAATTTGCATACGATCTAAAAATGATTTTCATTCTTTTGAGCAGTGTAAACACATCATCAATTTGACGTGAAGACTTTTCACATTTTGCAAATTTAAATCAATTTTATGTCAAATTGACAATAATAATCATTGATTATGGCCACTAAATCAACATCTGACCAATATTTTATTATAAAATATACTAGGATATTAGTGGCCCTAAAATACACTGCTCATTTTTTATAAAAAGAAGTTAAAGATTCGTATACATTTTTTTAGGAACCAGCTGTAGAATTGTGTATTTTTTCTTAGATTTATCAGTTAGTGTGGTTTGTATGCGTGGTTTTGTAGACAAAGATCGAGGCATGTCCCAATTTCCTATGAAATTTTATCTGTTAAAGCAAGACAGTTGACAGATTTGTAACTTTCGAAAAAAGCATAGTCCGCCTGCTTTAAAAGTCTGCGGTGAAAAACTATCCAATGATCAAATTGTCGTCAATCCTTTCTTGACTACATTAAAAGAGAAGGTAAGACAATTAAATCTTGTGGCTACTCTAATATAAAACGCAGACGAATCGGTCCTCTACTGGAAAATGTTGCCGGAAAAAACACTGGTTTGTTCTCAAGACCGCACCAGGTCGAAAAATAAGCTATGAACGGGTAACATTTTTAGATTGTTTCAATGCAGATGGGTCACATAAACTAAAGATGCTAGTGATAAGAAATATAGAAAATGCACGAACAATCAAAAACGCAGACGTTCCTGTAGAATACAAATCCTCTGCTAATGCATGGATGACTACAAAGATTTTTATAGATTGGTTTCCTCAATCATTTGTAGCTCAGGTTAGGAGGTATTTAAAAAGTCATAATGTGCCCGAAAAAGCGCTGTTAATCATGGTAAATGCCTCAAGTCATGGAACTGTAGAAGAGCTAACTAGTGAAGATGGAAGAATTACAACATTATTCCTCCAACCAAATTGTACAGCACTCATGCAGCCTATGGATCAAAATGCAATCAGACTAATAAAATTATTTTACCGAAAAAGCCTTGTACCCCACATTTTATCAAATAACGAATACAGCGTTGTTAACGTTAACTCTTAACCTAAAAGACGCAGTATGTCTGCTATGCAATGCTTGGGAAAAGGTCTCTTCTGAAGTTTTGCAGAAGGGCTGGGATAAAATTATGTCCGGTAACGATGAAGACATTGAATATTATGCTGAAGATCTAATGGCTCTAAGTGATTTACGCCTTAATCTGCTTTCTTTGGATGGAGTTATGGATGGTAAATAAAAATGTTTTTTGTTTGTTATTTTTTCATTTAACGATATTTTTTAAATGTTGTTATGTTGTTGGGATGCTTAATGTTTCGGCAGAACCAAATCTAACAAACGTGGAAGTACGTAATTGGGTTGAAAATGACGAAGATCTGTTACCCCTGGAAGAAGCAGATGAAGATGAAGTTAGCTAGCATGAGGGCTCAAAATTAGATAATCAAAACAAAACTGTTAAGAACCCTAAAGTAGCTAAAAGTTTTATCCTGTGAAAATGGGCTGATAAAAATGATATTCCATTAAATGATATACTTGTCCTTCAAAGATTAAAAGAAATGGCGTTTATAAATAATCAAAGATTTGTTAAGCAAGCGACAATTACAAATTACAGTATTATATTTTTCTTATTGTCTTAATTTGCATTAAAAATAGGCGTATGGAGCTTGTCGGACGGTCAAATTAGTGAAAATGAGAATTTTCAATCGTGCTCTTTTAAAGGAAAAATTTCGGTTGATATACCAGATTACAAAACAGATAGAAGTAGATCATTTTTCATTACTGATCCAGAATGGGTGAAGATCATTCGAGATTACATGAATTTGAAAAAAAACATGGAAATCTATAGATTTTTTGTTCAGCTTAGAGGAGGAATACTAAGAAATCAACCAAATGGTATTGTGCCCAAAAGCTAATTTTTCCCAAAAAATTGCGACGTTTGTGAATTTAGAGTACTTGAAAGGCTTTACAGGCTCTAAGAAGAGCCGCCGCTACGTTATTTGCCAAAAACAGTGCAAATGTACTGTAAAAGACTGAGAGGATGTAAATCTAGTACTGAGGCAGAAGGTTACATGGATAGCTCAATGAAAAATGAAAACAAAATTACCAATAAGCTGCCCCAATGTGACATGTCTTCTGAAGCTGTAGCAAGTAGTTCATTTAATCATTCAATAGCAAAGTAATTTGTCGACCAAAGAGATAACTGTTGGAGACCTCATCGCTGGTACTGGCATAAAAATTTCTATAAACGCTCATAATAATTCTAATTTAATCATTAATTTCAATAAGTAGTTTGTCGTGATTAAGTTCATTGTTGGTTTCAATTGTTTGCTATTAACAAGGTATTATAATATTTGAAATATTCATCTAGAATAGATGAGAAAAATTTCAACGAACATAACATTTTAGAGGGCGGAAAGTGAGGGTAGGAAATGAGGGCGAGAAATAGAGGTGTGTAATATGACACTTTCTAACCTTAAATGACGTTAGTAATGACAGCATTGCATATATGGTTGTGAATAAAAATTATTTTTTGACTCATACTAATATGTAATGAAAAATGTTCAAAAGATTTGAGAAAATAAACACAAACAATTTTTATATTTTGATTTGTACACTTTTAATCTCAAACTATGATGTGATTCGGGTTTCATCTTCATATTCTAGGTTCGCGATTTTTCGTGTAGAATTTTTACACATAATAACGAACAACCCGTATGTTCAATAGTCTAGTTATAAATATGTGAAAAATAAATGTATATTTTCTATACTAATGCATCTAAATGTTCTTGATTTTAGGTCTCTTCTGTTTTAAAACTAGTTTTTCTAATAATTTTTGGAAGATAAAATTCGACGTTTCGACTTTTCTTCAAAATATTTTGAAAACTAATTTAAAAACAGAAGAGACTTAAAAAGAAATTGAAAAAATATATTTCCTATACTCTACATTCATATTTTCTTTTCTTCACACCTATAAGAATCAACATAAGTTAAATTTTTGCCCGCTATTAGATCATTTTGACACGTTTACAGTCTTTGAACCCTTTAGTTATTACTTAATCGATTTATCTTAAAATTGTTCCCATACCGAATCGATATGAGAATTTAATGAAGCATATAACAGTGACTGTGCAACTTGAACTACCCGGTTGAAACAAAAGTTGAATTCGGATAGAACAAAAAAAACTAACTTCCTGCGCTTCAAGAAATCACATGTAAAAACGGGTTTTTTTGTTCAGTAAATTGAACGGAAAATGAGTGTTACTGGTTGTGTATATGTGTAATTAGCCGACAAAACTTTTACAATTCTCACATTTTTTTGTTTTGTGTACTTTTAAATCAATTGTGACACGGTCTTGTTTTTTCAAACCAAGCAGATGTAAAGAAGATTGTCGGCGTATTGTGCAGTAACTGCTAGCAATAGCCTTGCGATTCTGTTACTTATTTCATCAGAAATAGTTCGGTTTCATATTAACTAACAAAATGCAAAACCAATAAATGTTAGTTAAAAATAAAAAGTTTTATGCCCTTGTTTTGTACTGTTTTTGACCATGTAAACTAACGTTGAATTCGTCAGCTGTCTCGGTAATGTGACTTCAGAATCAATATTTTAAATTTCATTATTAACGAGCATTCGCTTAAGATATGACCAGAAGCTCTAGACGTAGAACCATCGCAGAACCACAAGAATTTGACGTCCAAACCTCGGCATAGTAGCATCCACCATCTTAAAGCAGTGATTTGGAGAGTATGATCGCTGTTGCCACCCAAAAACAGCTCTGATCTTCTCTAGAAAGACAATACGAAGAGTTCTTTTTCAATTTTCCGCTAGGGATGAATTCAGATGAATAGATAACAGAGTGTCTTTTTCTTCTTAGTCTTAGTCTGGGATCTCTACTTCTAGCTTTTTATGAACCTTAATTGGTAGTGGGACACTTCTGAGGTTGCATCAAGATCTACTTCTTCTTCTTCTATCTTTTCTATAGGCAATTCTGGTTGTCTCTTTCTTTTGTTGTGCTTTTAAGTTATGTTATCGCTCCATCTTTTCCAGGGTCGACCGACACTTCTCCTCCCGGCTGGCGATTTGTCTCTTGCTATCTTTACTACCCTATCATCTATCATTCTACTTTTATGGTTGTTCCATTCTTTTTTTCTATTCAATAATCACTCGTTAATCTTCTCCACATTACATGTTGTTCTAATGTAGTCTCTACTCACTCGATCTTTCAACGTGTTCCCCGTGATTTTCCTCAGTATTCTCATCCCAGCTGTTTCCAGGATTCTTTGACTTTTGGACGTGTCCAGTTGCGTTTCTGCTGTATATGTCATTATTGATCTTATATAACAACATTGTAAATTCTAGTCTCAGTTTCCGTTCTAGTATGTTTGTTTCTCCATATTATATTATTGAGGCATCCTACTGATCTATTGGCTTTCTGTATTTGTTTTTTTACTTCTGATTCTACATCTCCATAGCTTGATAGTGTGTGATGCTGTGAAGTAGTGAGCTTCCATAATCTGTTCAATGTTGGTACCGTCAATTTCTATCTTACATCTAATCAGTTCTTTGCTATTGACCAGTGTTTTTGTTTTTTTGGATGAAATTACCATGTTCAGCTTCTTTGCTACTATGTTGAACTCGTGGACCAATTTTTGTAGGTCGTCTTCACTTTCTGCTACAAGGATAGCATCATCTGCATAGCAGAGGATTTTTATTTCTCTATTTCCTATCTTATAACTTTTCCTCTTTCCACTGCTTTTATTATTTCATCTACCATGAGTTTAAAACTAAGGGGCTTAAGGAATCTCCCCGACTGATATTCGTGCCTATATTTATTTCTTCTGTAAGTCTGTATTTTGTTGTCCTTATATATGTCTTCTATTGTCAAAAAGTTGATAGTTCTTAGTTTTAATTGATATGAAACATTTATTCATTAGAATTTGACGTCATTTTTGAATATCGTAAACAGACTCTCACTTCTTATGTTTGTCCAAGTTAGCCACACCTGGTACATGTAATTAAAGCCAAATTAATGTCAACATTCTTAGATCAATAAAAACACCTTTATTGACTTTATCATGATTTGACATTCTTGATATAATTGCAGTTTTAAAGGGTCTTCTCTAATGAGGCCAGATTCAGTGTTTTCATCGTCTTTATTTTCATACTGGAAGGTATAAATAGTCAACAATTTTAGGTGTAATACATCGATCAAGTGTTCAAGGTCAAGATAGTCACTGACTATCTGTTTTTTTTTTCATATTTATTTCCTTTGCATCATGTCGATAAACATCCAGTTTCCGTCATGATATAAATTCACATCGTTGAGCATTATCGATGCTTGAATAGCCGTGTATAAACTTCAAACGTTTAAATCGTACAAGGTAATGATGATTGATTATAATATCGAACTTTCAGTCTCTATTGTTGAATAATTATATGTAACAAATAAATTATTCGAGGTCGATTATTAGTCCTCTCGCTAAATGGAGTTATTTTGGATAGGATGTTTTTTAAAAGAAAACCTAGAAGATCTTCCTGTTATTGTGATCTGATTATTATCACAATCAACGAAAAATTTTGTTCTATCCTAAATTACTACAAGTGTCTGTAAACTAAGGGTCTTACTCCTTCAATTATTATGTACAGGGTTCTTCATAACGAGCTGAATCGATATGCATATGAGAAAATTTGCCTCAATTTAAAACATAGAATCCAATCGCAAAGATAAAAATAGAGGTTGCCATTTGAAAAAATTAAGTTTTCGAAGTTTTCAAAGCTGCAAGTGTTATTTCCCCAAATCCCAAAAATATTAGACCTGATTCACTAAAATTTAGAAATAATGGAAAAAGTGGAGGGCTGCATGTGTCCAAAAATTTCGAAAATTTGAAAAAATTAAAAAATGGTCTACTTTAGGCATACTATGCCTATAATATATTGAAATTTCGCGTGGATTCCAAAAACCATAGCATTCTGCTTAAAATAACGAAGTTGGGGTCCACTTCCGGTATAACAAAACACATGTAAGCAAATTTTCAGAACACTAGTTGCAGTACTTTCCCATATACATATCGATTCATTCCATCCTGAAGTACCCTGTACAATAATTATTGTCAACACTAACACTAATATGTAAAATTAGGTACTTCGGTACTTCGCTCTGCTTTTACACTAAGCACTTAGATAACCATCTCAACAGGCTTCGTCCTCTTCAGTCTTCGATATTCACATGCTTGAGATTGTAACTCTTTGCGAATTTAGTAGATGCCTCACTGTATCTAGCTCCAGGTCTACATGATGATCGCTGTTCCGGTATCGGTATCAATGTGCATCAACAATGCTCCTTAGCACTTGAAATCTTTGGATTATTTGGTTAGGTTAGGTTAGATAGAGTGGATAGTCTTCCCAGTAACCAATAAATTTTTTTGAATAGGAATTTGAACACCGAAATGAAAAAAGTACAAAACTCTCGCTGGTTGAGTCATTCTGTGACATCGGAAATGGCAACTGAAAGAAAAAGTTTCAGAAGAAGAGAGAATGTGAAAAAAATTTTACTCTGCTGTATCCTTCTAAGACACATCCAAAAGTTCGGAAATTCAATGCTGTGAGATCTAGGAAATATCTGGTTGTACTAAACATTGTCGCTTCATGTGCAGAAACATGAAACGTGATGGCAGAGTAGGGAGGAACTAGCATGAAAGATTGATGTCACATAGCAAGAGGCGCCGTAAAATACTTTGCTACCTTTATTCAGATCCTCCAACTCTTTTTTTCGTGCATATTTAAAGCTACAAGCTAAGCTCTAGTGATCCATCGTGAATTTTTGTTTTTATTAGAAATAGTTGAATCGCCCAATGTAGCACGAAATCTGATCAACAATTCACATAATGAGACCTCTGTGAGACATACCCATACCACATACTTATCGTGTTTTTTTACGGAACTTGTTCTTTTCAGTCCCATTGTGTCTTCAGGATGCTAAACGATAACTTCATTTATTTTTTCGTTTACTATAATTTCTTTGACTGAGTTTTTTCATGTCTTGAGTCCAATTAATTGGAAGTGAAGACAAAAGAGCAAGTTTTATAGCTTTCAACGTTTCGTTTTACCAAAAGCATCCTCATTTTCAGTATTAGAATAGTATTACGTGATGAAAATTTCTTTTTTGTGGTTTTCAGAGTTTCCTACAGTCGAAGATTTATTTAGAAACTTTGCCAAAATTTGAAATTATTCGAGTTTTGTTCAATCTCATTGTAAATAGTAAATGCGACTATTTGTAGGAAATCTTCTACGTCTATGACAGAGAGAGCCAAGATGCTTACATACCCTGATCAATAGACTCATATACATCATGGCGATATCTGCATATACACATACGATCCTTGGGGGCTTTCGAGAGATGGGTAAATGCGGGGCGAGAGACGAAAAGGCCAAAGTGAACTAGTAGGAGGATCTCCGGGCACGGAAGGGACTATAGGGAGGACGAAAATACGGGGGGAAAGTAGTGGTCAAAATGTATTGATATAAATGATAGGGTGATGTAAAATTATTTGTATTAATTCCACAATACTGTTGCTTCCTCGACTAAAATTGATTCTCATGAAAATGTCAGTTCAAAAATGTTTGATATCAGAAAATATATCGTGCAATTGCTCCTCTTTGTTAATGTTGGATCGTCCCATTGGATCTTGGTAAAAAATCAACTCTAATAACTGAATTTTCAAATCAACTTTCGTATACAATGAATTAAAATGAAAAAAGTATTTCTAAGTCTCAAGACGTTTTTATGTTTATTTTCTTCAATAGATAATGCAATTACAACTTTTCTTAAATTTTTTTTATATATTATAGAACAATTAGAAATAAAACTTTTCTCAACATACGTGGTGTGTATTTGGGACGCTGATGACATTTGTTACACATTAAAAATTTATTCACTCAACATAACTGAACAATCATATTTAATAATAAATGCAATAAGTATTGTAATTAAATAAATAACGATAACTGTAAGTAGAAGACATTTTTTAGGTTTATTTCAAACAAGATCTAGCAATAGACTTTTGAATTGATTTTAATGAAATTGTTGTTGATCTTGGATGTTTTACATTGAATTCGGAAGACTGCGCTACGATCGCATTTTATTATAATTCCAGTTTGATCCGACAGCTGGTGCTACGATCCGATTAAGAAAAAATTTGAAATAAATAATAATATAATTCGAGTTTAAAAAGTTTTGAATTGAGAATGAATATATTCATTCTTCAAATTTAGTTTGAAGTAAATATTTCACATGATTTTCTAATAAATTTACACGTGCGTTGATCCGCAACTATCCTAATCTACAAACCTATTTGTGTAGCTAATTGATTGCGTAACACATTATTAAACCACTTTTTAATTCGAAAAAAGATAAGTAATGAAATAACACATTATTCAGATACACTTACAACACGGATCCTAATGATTTCTTCAGATTCATCTATAGCAATCAAACGTTTACAATTTTCCATTCATTTGGTAATTGCTGTAAATATTAATAAGTCACAGGGTTAAATAATGAAGATTTGTGGGTTAGATTTGAAAAATCCGCGCTTTTCTCATGGCCCATTAAATTTTGCGTATTCCAGAGTGTGAAAACCATTCGAATTCATTTGCTTATACCCTTCAAATATTAACAAAAATATTCTACACCCAATGGCATTACCATAAATTGAATTTTTGTACAATTTTATACATAAATACAACTTTTATTAAAACAAGTTTAATTTTTTATTGACACTACATTAACTTCGCCCAATCTATAGACATATTATAAATTGTTGTCTAGAGACTGGCTACTTTCCTAACGGCTGGAAGAAGGCGTTAGTCTTTCCAGTACCTAAAGTCAATAATCTGACTGAACTGCTCTTCTTCACAGGAAAATAATCTTCCCGTGTATCAGTTAGGGTTTCGTAAGAAGCATAGCACAGCATGTTAAATGTTAAATATTAAATGTTAAATATCCCTGATAACATAATAAGAGCATAGGATGAGGAGAAAGCTGTCTCTTTGGATTAATCCAAGGCATTTAATATGTTAGATCATGATCTTCTTTGCGCAAAGCTGAAATATCTAAGATTTGACGAAATATCTTGTAAATTCTTTGAATCTCACCTAAAAGGAAGAAGGCAGAGAGTTAGCACGTATCTGAGGCTGGCTAAATAGTATCTGGTGTGCCGCATGGTTCAATAATTGGCCCACTTTTGTTCCCCGTTTATGTCTTTGATATATGTGACAGTGTCTCTTTCAATCATATGCTGATGACCTCAGGTTCTACACTACTTTGATCCTGCACATCCAGATGCATCAGCTACACTCCAAGTCTCCTGGTTTTAGGCAGTAGTAGAAATAAATGAATATTCTTAATACGAGAATACTGTTATAGAAATTTATTAGCATAGTTTACATTCAAGCGTGGTCGAAATAAAAAAATTTATAATACGCTGTGTTGTGAGTAGAGAATAACATGAAATTCCACCTCGAAGAAGAGTAAAAATATGAATCTTAAGAGCTTGCTGCAATTTTTGTAATAAAATCATCCCGCTTGCAAATTTCAGTGTGGTGAGGGCACCTCCACTTAGATGAAGATGAATATTATGATTTTGTTGCCTTACCTGCTTTCATGAAGCTAATACTCCAATTTCAACAAAACAATATTCCGAACCTGCATGTCAATAAACTTTACAGTTGGTTTTAATTAGATGTTCCTACTCATAGTGGTGTTAATGAATTTTTAAGAAATAATAGTTATGAACAAAGTCCCAATTGTAGGTTGTGCAAATTTTTTTTAATACTAATATCTCCAAAAATATTTGTATATTAACATGGCTATTTTTTTAAAACCCTCTCAATCGAATAAAGATTACAAGTTATATTCAATTATTACATATTAACCAGCTCGTAAATAAAATATAAATTGAAATGTATCTCTAAGTAGAGGATTACTTAACCGATAGTTAAATTTACCATTATATATTGGCATGAAATTTCCGGTGTTCTGAAATTTGGCTTCCTCCTGATGTCAAAATAACAAATTTTTCACTGCTTATAGTACAGAACTAAATTTTTACCAAATGTATCGGATATTGGGCTGTCATTCTCGACATACGAGGTGTGGGTATTAAATGTTACTATGTATGTTTTTTTTATTATCAACTTCAATATATACTCATTCTCCACCCCTATTTTCCTCCATACAAATCTTCCATTATTCGAAACAGTGCATGAAGCCATTTTCTGTTAGTTTCTTGAGCACACGCACCGCCTTTTCATTCCAACAGACTAAAATACTTTTCATTCTAATGCAGATTTGATTCGTCACCCATTATTACCTTTTCTAAAATGTTTTAGTCATTTGGAATTTGAATATTTGCATTGCAAAAAAAACGATTCTATACAAACAAATGCTACGGCTACACTGGTTTGTTTACAGACATGGTAGGCATGGCATTCGAAAGAGTAGGCTTCAGGTTAAACAGTTGACTATCGCTTACATTTGGCGCATGCGTACTTTTTCTGTAGAATCTCGTTACTTAATAGCCTTATCTCGTAATATAGCATCCATTTTATATATCTGTGTGTTAAGTGGTTATTATTGTTTTGTTCTTCAATAAAAAATTATTACATTCTGTTTGTGAACCCCTTAGATTTATTGAAATTTCAATGACTCCATTTGAACGGTATGAACAAATGCACAATTTTCATTAACAAACACATTTAGTTCATACAACACCAGGTCACAAGTTTGGACGCAGCAATATAAGATTGAATATTTTGAGATAAATTAAACATTCTCATTTGTATTTAATAGGGTTGTGCTTTTTCGGAGTTTATTAGAAGCACTTCTTTAAATTTTTGTGATATACTAATTGAAATTAGTAGAATTATCAAAATTCAACGACTAGTATATTTCTTATTCGAGATTATATCTGATCTAGAAAATATCTGGAGAATACAAAGTCCTTGATGAATGAAGTTACTTCATTATTTTCTCACTAGACAAATATCATTCATCCTATTATTTTCATCCAAAGAAATTTAAAATATGTTTGTACTATTTGTACTATATACATCAGAATACAAAAAACTCCTTGAAATGGGAGTTACATATTACCGCTTTATCTAAAAAATTATCCACCTCATAAAAGTTTATCATGCCCTTATTGAGACGCATCTCCGATATGGTGCGACTCAATTTGAGCGAATATTCAAACTACAAAAGAGAGCTTCGGACTAAACAGCAGGGATTACTGCCGGGACTTTTTTGAAAGATTAAAAATTTCGACTCTAAAAACGCTTCTCCAATTTCATAAAAGTCTACTTAGAAATGAGGAGCACGACCTTTTCCTATCTATGCCATGTTCAAAATTATTTAAGGGCTCAATGTTTTACAATGCTAAAAAATGCACAATCACTTGCCAATTAAAATCAAATTGATATAATATTCTCTGCAACTTTCCATTTTAATATATTAATAACTATGATTAGAACGAACAACCAGTTTTCTCAAAAATTATTACTTTTCGATAACATCTTATTTAGCATATTTAGTCCTCCGGCACTGTCCAATAACTACCAGTGAGATGGAATAAGGAATTGATTGTACGTAGTCCATGCCTTATTCCTGCTGAATATGTACAAGGGTTTGCTGTCCTGCTTCTCCTTCGTCGCCGTCTTTTCCATTATCCTGGCAAATCAGTTGATGTGTGCCTTGACACCACAATGTGCCTGTATGCCAATCTGAATATTAGTTATTAATGCTAGCAACGGCAGCGTCTTAGACGCAAAATCCCTTCGTGATAACGTCTAGGTACTATTACAGGAAGTTCGTTATAACGATCGGATCACGAGATATTCGTTTAATTACAATATATTGTGTCGTAGAAAAAAATTTGATACATATGTCGACCTGATTTTGATACAATCGATTCTTTAAAAAGTTAATGAGAAGCGGAAATTTTAAATGCTACACAACTAGTTAAATAGTTTAATTTAATCACAATGCCTAAGTTTCATACGAGAACTATATCCCTGCAATAATTTCCAGGGATACAGGTCCAATGTCACTTTCAGATTAAGTACACGCATATAAATCGAAAAAGATGTCAACGACGCACATGGGTCCTAACTAGTATCTGATAATTCATATTAGGGGAGAATCGAGACCCACCCTTTTATAAAATGACCCATAAGGTTTTCTATGAATAATAGTTATATATTTATTTCAATATATAGACCACAATTTTAGTGTCAATATGATATTTTTCAATTTATTGATAACAACATTAAGATAAAAATTAAATATTACCTTTTACGATTTGTAATCTTTAAGTTAACAGAAACTAATTACCAATATTATTTTTGGATTTTTCTGCTGATACTAGAAAAAAATAAAGACGTGAATATCTGGTAGCACAGCCTAGTTTTCACAGTTGATCCCTTTCTAACGAACTCTGATAGCATTATTTCCTCCCCATCGAAGATTAAAATGCCATAACATTCGTGGAATTAAATAATTACAATTTCAGAAGTTATTATTTATAATGAGTTATCAAAAACTCATTTCCCTAATACGATATGTGAAGTACCAGAACGAGAAATAAAATATACATTAAATCATGTCTGTTTAATCATCTTCTTATCGTCGAAAACTAGGATCCCAGGCAGTAACGTATATTCTGTGGTTCATGTAGGCTAGATAAAAAATTGTACTTTGATTAAAGTCTATATCTATCGAAGAAAAATAGTAAACGAAAATAATGATCTGTGCGTGATCCCGAGCGAAACGTGGCACAAATAAATAGCCGTGTGGGAGAAGCGATCAACGCATCGCTGCAGAAGCCTCTAGATCAGGTGTAGTACAGGGACGGCATCGTATTATCATAATACATTGAGATTGTTTGAATTTGTTTGTTGCGTAATTTTCTTCAATATGAAAATGTCAACTTTAGCTATACTCTGCCTAAGAAGAGAGCTAAGAAGCTTCTTCAAGTGTCTACCTAATCCTTCGTAAGTGCAGAGCTAATCATTCAGTGATCGAGTTAAAAAAATTCAATCGATAATTTCGCCATGAGAAGAGTTGTATCCAATTTTTTTTAACAAAAGACGAGGAAGGAACAGTTTATGATTGGGAAAAGTAGAATCGTTTACTGCCAGAAACTGGGGACTATCACGAGAAATGTTCTGTTTTGAAAATTGGTTTTCGAAAACTCTAGCAAAGCTTGAAGAGAGCTGTGTTGTCTTATTAGACAATGATTTATATCACATATAGGAAATTCCAACAATCGCAACTAAGGAAGCAGTTATGCAAGAAAGGCTTACTTCTAAAAATATCGATATTGATGAAGCGATGGCTAATACAGAACTTTCACAAATTGAAAAAGATCATAAAAATGAGTTTAATTATTGATCAAAGGGCCAAAAAATAAAAGCATTCCACCATTTAGGCTCTACCATTGTCAATTCAATCCCTTTGATTAAATCTGGGCAGATATGAAACAATATGCTGGTGCAGAAAATGAAAAATTTTAATAAATGCTCGACTTAGTCGTTTTCAAACCTGTTCACTATGTGCACTATGGATGAATATGTTTTGATTTACTATTTTTCTTCGATAAATAGACACAACTGTTGACAGAACTCTATCAGATCTAATAAGTGGAATTATTTACAGATAATATAAAGGAAGTTATGGAGCAAAAATAAGCAGATTATATGGATTGAAATCATACTGCCAAAGTCCTAATTTGTGATGTTGAACACAACTTATTAAGCGCGTGATGATTACACCAAAGATAGTAGAAAATTGGCAACTTATTGCATATTCAATCCTATAGAGCTAATATGGCAAACGCAATATCAGAAAACAAACTTTAATATTGAGTCGGAATTTCTGAAACCGTTGGTGATATTCATGCTACCACTACAATAACATAAATACATTGTCTGAAGAATGTTCCGATATCCATATTATCGTCATAGACTGGACCAATATATAAAGCTTTTCTATTTTTAAAATTGTAAATGAAAGAATTATATTTATCCGTCGAATCGATGTTTTTCACCCAGTATATTTTCCTTCTCCTATTTAGTTCCAACACCGCATTAGACAATATCTACAGTTACCTTCCAGAATCATACAATTCCGATGAGATAACGTTAGCGAATGGATTAGGGTGCTAAACCCACAAGAAAGGTCTAAAATCATGCAAATGACATAACATGAAGTGAAACACTTCCTTAATATCGAAAGTTGCTTACCCTGGACTATTAACGTAAGGACAGAAGGACTCGTACAGAACGGTGGTGGCGATGATGGAAGAAAGGTCCTGACAAGACAACGGAAATAGTAGTTAGGGAGACATGTAAGATATAGGATAGTAAAGTGTTTCTCTAAGAAAACACGAGCGTATCAAGTCAACTTCCATTATGATAAGTTGTTAACAGCAAAAAATAGGTTTTGTGGAGATTGAAAATCTCGTTGTCACTTACTAGAATACTCAAGCTCGCAATTCCACTCTACTCTGATACTGTGATCAAAACTTATCGGTTTGGATTTTAGTCAACATATTTCGAAATTATTTACTTATTGTTTATAGGAAACTAGTGTTTTAAATAGTTTTCAAAATGGAAATAGTATCATTTTTAAAAACATCAAACAGAATGAAGCTATTTTGGAATTAACAACACCATGATTGAGGTATGCAGGATATATCACAAGACATAGTTCAATATTGGCAATATCCCAGCTGGATGATAATGATGATGAGAATTATGCGATTCAGTTCATCCTCTATCATTGGGAGCAGAGTATAAATCTCAAATTTCTTGTTAAATTGAAAAAAACTCCGACTGAGTGATATAAATGGTTGCAAGAGCCCTATGAGGACAATTCTCTATCTCGTGTGCGTGTTTTTGAGCGGTATAAGCGCTTCAATGAGGGCCGACAGAGCACTGAAGATGATCAGCACCCAGATCGCCCTGTAACTGTTCCAACTCCGGAAACAGTGACCAAAATCAACCAAATTGTGCGTGCTGATCGTCGAGCATTCGAATGATTGCCGAGGCTGTAAACGCCGATAAAGAAACGGTTAGAATTTTATACGAGGAGTTACACATGACAAAAGTCTGTGCGAAGTTGATACTAAAAAATCGGATTCCTGACCAAAAGCTCTTGCCTTAACGGGTCTACTTAAACTTCCTTGAAAGGTTAGAAAAATATTTGCTTTAGAAGGGGCCTGATTTGAGACGATGAAAGCGGTAAAGCAAAAAACGGCATAGCTCCTAAAGGCACTCACCAAAGAAAACTTCCAGCACTGCCTCGATCAATGGAATAAACGTATTGAAAGGTGTGTGGTGAGGAGAGGGGAATATAAAGAAGGTGAGAATTCGAATGTAGAATAATTTTTATGGTAAAACCCTTTTTCGTAACCAGTCTCGTTATTTAATAGCCAGACTTCATATATAAAATATTTATAACAATTCCTGAATAGAAATAGTAAACTGGTCATTCTGAACAACTAGTACAACACTTAGATAATTATATCAAAAAACAATCTGTTTTGAAGCTAATTATGGAATTCGTAAATTAGGGTTTTGATTTGTTCAAAATTACTCATGTTATGAATAAAAATAAAGGTTATATACATTTATATTCAGTGTGAAACTATTCAATTTTTAGATCGCCTCAAGGTT